>NC_056743.1:1285730934-1285770934 GCF_019279795.1 Protopterus annectens
CCCCTTCAAGGAAGATAGTACATATAATAAAACTCCACTCTTCAATATACTTCGTATGCTCTAGTATGGTTTCCACAAAAAATATCCTGGTAGACGTAATAAAAATAATCCAATTTATTAGTTGGTAAGATAAAAAATGTGAGCGCTTTCGCAGAGATCACCTCCGCTTCATCAGACAATACTGGGCTAGGCTAACAGCCTTATATAGCTCAGTTAATCAATTAATTGGATAATAAGCAGCTCATTGTTAAAATGTGATTATAGCAATCAATAATTGAGATAATTAAAAGTTAGATTCTTCCTAGTTTAGGTTCTGTAAGTCACAGTATATGCAATAACATAAAATTAAATTAAAATATACATGGATAAATAACTAAATAAATAGATCTATTCCATACATACAACCTACTATACAATATATATGTGTGTAATATATATTGTATAGTAGGTTGTTAGCCTAGCCCAGTATTGTCTGATGAAGCGGAGGTGATCTCTGTGAAAGCGCTCACATTTTTTATCTTACCAACTAATAAATTGGATTATTTTTATTACGTCTACCAGGATATTTTTTGTGGAAACCATACTAGAGCATACGAAGTATATTGAAGAGTGGAGTTTTATTATATGTACTATCTTCCTTGGGGACTGTGTTTTTTCATATATATATATATATATAAACACACACACACACACACACACACACACACACACACACACACACACACACACACACATATATATATATATATATATATATATACACACACACACACACACACACACACACACACACACACACACACACATATATATATATATATATATATATATATATATATATACACACACACACACACACACACACACACACACACACACACACACACACACACACACACATATATATATATATATATATACACACACACACACACACACACACACACATATATATATATATATATATATATATATACACACACACACACACACACACACACACACATATATATATATATATATATATACACACACACACACACACACACACACACACACATATATATATATATATATATATATATATATATATATATATACACACACACACACACACACACACACACACACACACATGTATATATGTATGTATATATATATATATATATATATATATATATATATATATATATATATATATATATATATATATATATATATATATATATATATATATATGGTCAATGTTGTCTGTCTTGCTACTTGCATGAAATGCACTTCATTGTATATTGGTAAATGCAGTTGTAAATTAAAAGATTGGATCACTGAGCATTATTCCAACATTTGGAGGAAAATCTCCACTAATGCCCAGGCCAAACACATTATTGATAAAGGTGTTGGACATGAGTTTAAGTTTAGAGCTATTCAAGTTGTGCAAAAAATAAATAAAAGGGGTGGCGATATGAGTACCAACCTGGAGGTATGTGAATATAATTGGATTATATGCTTGCAACCTGATGTAGAACCAGGAATAAATGCAAAAGTTAGCATTAAACCTATTTTAAAGAAGAAACAGATGTGCTTGCATTAAATATATATCCTTTAAGGAATGTTACATTTTGAAACACAATGTTCCTTATTGTTACAATGATTTTAAAGATTTTAGCACTATGCCTTTAAATAATAAGTATTGGTTAAGTCATATGATTTTATTCAACTTTTATAATATGGTGAATTAACTTGTTGATTGTTTTATGCACTGAAGAAGGGTTTCTTTGATCCTAAAAGTTTTGCTATTATAATACAATTCTTTACTTTGGCGTTTCCATACCCTGTGTTTCCTTCTTTGTCTGTTTTTTTTTTTTTCCGGATTTAGTTAATGTTAGTGTTGGTCTGTTCGTTTGTGACTGAATGCCCAGGTGCTTCTTTAGCACTGGCCTAATGAGCAATTATAAATGACAAATCTTCCATTTTTACAATGGCATTTGTGATATTGTCCAGAGCTTCCAACTCAAGAATTTATGTCCTTCCCTGTGACAGTGTACATCATTGCATGCAGTTCTCTTCTTCATGATTCACATTATTTCAAAGCCCCATGGTGGTATGCTCATTTGCATACTTTTAGGTACATTTCATCAGTGGCACACCTATGTTCTGCAATCTCTAAATCTTTATTTATGTATCATGTTCTGTCTTAGTATGCACTCCTTCCTGTGTGCAGTCATTACTCCATTGTGCACCTACTGGTGAACAGGGCCCAGAGACAGGTGACAGTGTTCATATAGTTATGACAGGGCCCAGAGACAGGTGACAGCATTCATATAGTTACGAACAGGAACCAGAGGCAGGTGACAGCATTCATATGGTTACAAACAGGAACCAGACACAAGTAACAGTATTCATATAGTTATGAACAGGAACCAGAGGCAGGTGACAGCATTCATACCATCCCAATACTGCACTCACCTTTGAGACCAAGAGATGTTGAAGTGAGAATAACAAACTAGCAAGGCTGTAGGTGTCACAGCCACTCATGTCATGGATATGGTAAGGTGACCCCTGCATAACTACTCATATCTTGTTTAAATGATGTTATTACACATCACAGATCATAATGCATGGCACTATATTATGGAAGACTGACATTCTGTACAGTATCTACACCTATGACAGCAGTACTGCAAGTGCCTCTGATATTCTGCATTAATATCCCATTTTATTAATATGTGTGCCGTGATATTTTACTGGGTACAGTGAAAGAGTGAAGAAAGATGAGCCTCTTCCACAGAATAACCACAATCATTTATTTAAACATATATTGATACTGTTTCAGGGTGATTCCCTGAAGTGCTGTTAGTAAATTATATATATATATATATATATATATATATATATATATATATATATATATATATTCACTTTTGTACACATGTTAAAAGGTTGAATTCTGCAGATCTCCAGCCATTATCAACATGTTTTTGAGACATGGATGTTAAAAAATTCACCTTGAAAGCAGAGCACATCTATTAACCATGATAATTTCAGACTATACGTACATGATTATCTATAGTTGTCCTCCCCTTCTTTTGTCTTACCTTCTATCCAACTATTCATTTTCACTTATTCTCCTGCTACTTTCCCACTATCACACTCTCACCAAATCTGCCACTCTGCTTTTCCTGTTATGCATATACCATTCCAGATCCACCATCCTTTAAATGTACTTCTTCTTTATGAGGTAGCATTATTCTTAGGCCTGTCTTCTGCCATGTCAAGTTTCAATTCCTTGTACACCACTATCTAAAGTAATGGTTCATTTTCAAGTCATGGCTCAGATTCTTGCTTACTCATTAACAAATCCTGGAAGAAAATGCCAGTTACTGACTCTTGCTTTCTTATATATGTAACCCCTAAAAAGTGTTGAATTTGTCATTTTTATATGACATGTTTTAACTCTCAGAAGGAAAATGTTGACTTTGTGATTTTTATGTTTTCATGTGTTATGTTCTGGGATGTCCCACCACTGGCCCAGTAGAGCCTCATTCCTCACCACTGGCAACAGTCAGGGACATACATTGGGAGGACGACAGGTACACACTCAGTATTTCCATATTCAGTGCTCTGCATCAAGTGCAATTTCCCTTAAGAGCACACAGAGACCACAGTCAGTCTGGGACTGGTTTCTTCCTCTTTATCCAGATACCGAATAAGACTCCCCACTGGCACAGCTACAGAATTGAGATCTCAGCTGAGTGGCCAAGCCAAAGCCTCCAACACTCTGTCTGTCCAACCTGTGCTTTGTGTCCCTGCCCAAGTAAATGACACACACACTCTTGGAGATCTGTTTTGCACACACACACACACACACACACACACACACACACACACACACACACACACACACCTGGGAAAGGCTGGCACAGGTTTACTAGCTATGCCCCCTTCTGCCCAGACTACAAGGTAGTTATTACTGCCACCAGCCACCTCTTTATCAGCTTCTTTAAGGCCCTTAACAAAGGGTGTCCAATCTTACTGTGTAATGTTACTATCAATATAAATGGTAGTTTGACCAAGAATAAGGCTATTATGAGTGGCCTACACAGTGTCACCAAGTAAATATTCAAGTACTCTCAGAGCTTAATCTATGAACCTATGAACCTCTGAACCTACTCTCAGAGCTTAAATATGTCTAGACAGACCAGCCCCAATGAAAGGTTTAAATATATTTAATAATAAGTATTAAAAGAACAAAAAATACTTAGTATATATTTACAGTGACAGTAGAATTCAAAATCACAAGAAATATTTAAAACAACATTGCAGGACAGTCTCAAATAAACAAAGAAAAACATCTAAATTAAGCTTTGCTATATTCCTGGCTATATCTAAGAGAAATACTATAACCTAGAAACTTACTCAGAGTAGCAAGGCAGATGTGTGGTGAATGGATCTTGTCAGGTCCAAGACAGAATACAGAATGCTCTCTCTCTCTCTCTCTCTCTCTCTCTCTTTCTCTCACAGATTTCTTAAATTAATATCTCAGATATTACTGCTGGGATAGCTTGCAAAATGAGATAATTTCTTGTAATCTGACTTTATCCCAGGTAAACCCCCCACTGGTGAAAACTAGCAGCATTTAACATATACCTGTAAAGATACTTACACAAAGGCTTTTCCTCTGATCTTAGTACTTGCTGGAAATCATAAAGCAATAAAACAACTTCCAAGACAATACAAAACGTTCCCTAGCTCTAGATATTGTCTCTATTACTTCACTGAAATTGAAAGATAACATCTTTGTATGGCCTGGACTATTGTTTTCTGAAATTAACCTTCTGTATTCCAGTTTCCACTATTAAAATATATACATCTAAACAGTTACAATAGTGTATCTACATTTATGTTCTTTTCCAGTAGGGTATACTGTGGTTACATTTTTAAGCTCAGTACTTTACAAACCCTTTTCAACACACACTTCGGTACCAGCAGTTTGATATACACATAACATGCAGTTCTAATACAGTTTAATACAAGCATCTTACACAAATCATTTCAATATTCACCAATAACATATAATTATTTACAAAATTCCAGACAGCTGGGCTGGCAGTATCCTCCCTTTGTCACATGTTCATGATGTTTATTTTTTCATATTTCTCATAATGAATGTATTTCATTTGAGTTACTTGTACTTATCTTTGTATTTAACTGCTTTGTATTCTTGTTGTATATTTATATCTGTTTGGAGCATTTCTCCTGGGGCATTTGCTGAAAAAGGACAAATCTGCTGCCTGGTTGGACCTTCTTAGTAAACAAAAGCAAAATAAAATAACAATAAATTGTCACTGTTCCCTTCATGTCTTCACAAAGGTGAGAAGAGGTATAATATATGCAAGTGTTAGTGCAGCACCTGCTGTTGTGATACCTGTACATGTAACTTAACTGTGGTGCACCCTTATGCACAGTTCATATAACAGTAAACAGCATGAAACTTTTGTCCTGGATTTACTATTCCTTTTATTCAGTGACATGTGTGGATGCATCCCAGGCTGGATGCAACACTATCACCAAAAGGGCATATAATCGGTTTCATGTCTTACATGTATTGTGTGCACCATTGTTATCAAACTGTGTGCTTTGCTATTATTCTGACCCTGATGAACAGAAAGGAAAATCTATGCACTTTTTTTTTTTGCCACATCATACAGTTTAACCCCATTCAGTTCATGCTGTTGAGTGTGTGTTTGCAGATAATGCAGGTTTATATTCTGCTTGCCTTGCAAATGAGTCACTAAACTAGGTAAATTCAAAGGAAGAAAAAGAAAGCTCAACCTCTTCAACAAGGCAAACACAGTCATATTAATGGCAGCACAGATACAGGCATATTTAACACACATGAAGTCTTGTATTCATCCAGAATTGTTGATATGGCAGAACCAGTTCCTCAATGTCCTGTACAACTTGTACTGAACCAAAGACCTCAAACTGGTACTGGAAATTGATCAGTTCTTACCCAGATAAATTTACTGCAGTGAAATAAGTAGCAATGCAATAACAATATAACTCTGTTTGTGTTTGTTTACAAAACTGTTGCTATCTTTATGTTGCTATCTTTATCTTCCCTTGCTTCATTTGTACTGGATGCACCTACAGGTATGCTAAGGTTATTGATGTAATATGACTTGTTGCCACCCCATTACACAGTGGAATGTTTCTTGTCAGTTGCTTATGTCAAATATTATCTAATTCTTTTAAATTTGTTTTGTATAGCACCCACTTTTATTGTACCACTATTTCAGATTGCAGTCTTAGCTGCATTTCTGGTCTCTTTGATATTATTTCTATGCATTTATTAACCAGATGAGCTCACAGGATTCAAGTGTCCCTTTTTAGGGGTGTCCAGGGAGCAATCTCTGGTTAATTAACTTGCTCAGAGTCACACATTAGGAAAACAAACATAGAAAGAATTAAACCCTATACTTCACATTCTGTTATGGCTTTTCAAAGTAGTATATGCAAATGTTTACTCTGTGCATTAAAATATTTCAAGCAATTTAAAAAGACTAAAATTATGTGTAACTGTGCTTCAGCTTTGGAAGTGGTAAGCAAATATTTTGTTTCATTTATAATTATTATTATTATTATTGAATTTATTCATTAACTGGTAAACTCGTTAGGAACACATTCCCATTTTCAGGCACAACCTAGCAGCATTGCTAAGATAAGTGACTTGCATACAGTTGTTTCTTTTTTAAAGAAAGTAAAATTAGTAAAAATAAGTATTTAGTTGGAATGAAACTGTTACATTGGATATTACAGTACTGTAGGTAGTGCTACATCGGACGTTATATAACTGCAAAAAAGTTTTTCTGTTATTCTTATATATGTGTTAAGTATGTGCCCTCTGCTGTCTCATTGTAGAACTGTAGAATATTATCCTTTTCAAAAGCTATTAAACACAACTCGCGATGATAATAATGATATCTGGTGTGCTGTACTGCGGTACACAATATGCTAACTGATAAACTTAAAAGAATATCCAAGACCAGCAGCTCCCATTGCTGTTACAGTTTCAAAATGATTTGAGCAGAAAGTAAAATATGTAGATGAAAAGAAAACATGGTTAGGTCGTGTATTTTATAAGTGTGGTAAAGGTTAAATAAAGGTAACAGTGGATTTAATGTTACTGTTGCTCATTTTGACTTTCAATAAGGCAGCATGCTAAAAACAAATACCTTAATGTTTGCACACGAGTTAACATTTCTAAACCACCACATTAATCACTGCAAGCCTAAAACTGGAAATACATTCATTACAGATCATGAAGAAAACTAGCCAGGGAGATGGTACAAAAAGGCTTGCAGAGAGGGAACACATGGGACATGCACACAGAATAAAATCAGGGGTAATGATACACTGGGGCACACAGAAGCATATGCACAGTCTGTGAAGTCATGTTCCCCACCAGTCCTTGGAATAATGAAAAATGTGATTTAGTTTGTTTGCATGTTTATTTGTTTTCATTTTGTAGGTCTATGCCATATGTTGCAATAATATAGTTGCACGTATATGACAGCCATTTCTGGTTGCAAAAACATGATAGGTTCTCATTCCCATGCACAATGCATGTGGGCATTGTAGTCCTGCTCTAATGCCCCAAAGCCTTAATGCAGCATCTACAGTGATGGAAGACTACACTTCCAAGGATGCATTGCACTAATCTAAAGTTAGGTAGCCTGTAAAAATTACCAGCTATGTACTACTTCGCAAGGGCTGTTGAAAATCTGAGTGCAGTGGTGTAGCTTTGTGAAAATGAAGGCTGACTAGAGCTACTGCAGCATTTATTGACTTTGTTGATAAAAGCTGACAAACACAAAACTGATATAAGTACTAACATAAATGGGTACTTACGTATTATCGCAACCACATTTACGCGCTAATGCTGGTTGCTTCTCCTTATGTCAACTGGGACCAATGAAGTATGAAAAAACCTCAGAGACATGTTTTCTGTAATGTGTTCTGGTTTTCAGGAAGGTTTCTCACTGAAACGGCTGAAGAAATAAGGTTTGAGAAACAGGTTTCCCCATTTACTGCCAGCATTTCATGATGTCAGTTAAGCAAGTCCCCCATTCCATTTAAAACTCATTCCTTTTTCACAGCCTTTGCCCTGAGAACAGAAAGCCATCAGAAAAGAGAAGTAAAGCAGTACCCTGTCTAACTTCTTACAAAGTAATCGGGAAGGGTAGACTGTTAAAATACTCTTTTGTGGGATCTTGGTGGTGGGTTTGTAAAAACGATTGAGAGTTTTCAAATGTGAGGATTTGTGCCTAGCGTGCTCAAAAGCAGCTAATCCATTGGAAATGTGTGTGTGTCTAAACATCGTACGCTATAACTTGCCCACACTCCTTTCCGGCCAACGTACGTATATACCCGCAGCCACTGTGATGATCACTGAATTCAATGCTTGACGTCTTTCAAGCATGCTAGCCACAAATCCTCAAATTTGAACCCTTAAACATTTTATAAACCCACCACCAACATCCCAGAAGAGTTTTTAACAGTCTACCCTTCTTGATTACACTCCCTTTTTGTTGTTTGAGTAAAAGACAAGAAAGTCCAGCATGTCGGAAAATGTGGTTGCGATAATACGTAAGTACCCATAAATGTGTATATAAGTTATATAATAAATTAGTAGGAAATAGATATATGTAAATGCAAATATTGGTGTATTTCTTTTAGTTCTTTTTAAATCTGCCTTTTTTATTATTTCTTTGTTTTATTTTATTTTTTGCCATAGGGTTACCACCTGTCCCACTTTGCGAGGGACAGTCCCTCTTTGGGTAGTTGTGTCCTGCAAAAAAATTGTAAAGGTTACCACCTGTCCCACTTTGCGAGGGACAGTCCCTCTTTGGGTAGTTGTGTCCTGCAAAAAAATTGTAAAAATGGCAAATGTCCTGAGATTTTAGGACAAAATTATTTCCTATATTTTGTGTAATAGTTGCATAATAGTTGCATAAAACAGTTATTCTGTATCTGAACCACCTAAATGTTATAAGAAACAGAATAAGCAACTAAAACATTACAAGAATAAGCTTTTATCTAGGCAAAAAAGTAAAGTTCTGTTCTTCGTAGTGGCCAGGGGTATGTTTCAGTCTGCAAAATCTGATGTTTGTACCAAAAATGTCCCACTTTGGGCATTTGAAAAGGTGGTAACTCTAGCCATGGACCTTAACTGACTTTGCTCAAAGTTAATTAACTTTAGACAGTATAAATGTGTGCTTATATGAAACAGAATAAGCACCTGTTTCATTCTTCATGTTCATTCTGTTTCATTATTTTCTTCTCAGATTTCAGTCTTAGTGCAATTTGTATACAAAGCGATGACCTTTTTGGGTAAATATTTAAAACTATATATGTCTATGGTGTGTGGTGTCATACTCAAGTATGACAGCTGTCCCACATACCCTGGAAGAGTGACATGTGCATGGATGTATGTCTGTGTCTGTGTAATTGTGATAGTGATCAGCTTTCCCTGATATTTCAGATGTCCCTGATTTTGCCTAAGATTTTTGTCCTGTCCCTCATAAAATGTTTGATGATCTAGGAAATCACTCAGGATTACAGTCAGTCAATAATGCCAGGCATTAGAATTTCATACTTTGTTCAGAAAGTGCAAATTAATGCAAAATCTGCTGTTGTTATTAACTTTTTAAGATAATTAACATATTTAAAAACTGTTATTTGTTGGCATCGTCCCTAATTCTTAAGAAAAGGATTGCTAAGGTGTTGAGAGTGTGTGTGTGTGTGTGTGTGTGTGTGTGTGTGTGTGTGTGTGTGTGTGTGTGTGTGTGTGTTACAGATAAAATTGTGTTAGCAATATAGTAGTAGGTAGAACGAAGTACTACTAACTTAGATGGGGACAAAGGGCAAAGTTTTTGTCATTGAAAATTTGTAAATACTCTATGGATGGTAAGAGATATTTGGGAATAATTTGGAAAGTGAAATAATTAAAGTGGTAGTAGTATTTAGTGAAGATATGAAATTAGGATATGTGTGTGTGTGTGTGTGTGTGTGTGTGTGTGTGTGTGTGTGTGTGCGTATGTATGTGGGGATGATGGCCCAGACCAACTCGAGGATTATTTCAAGTACCAGAATTTAAACAGCTAACCAATAACCAGGCTAGCCTACTCCTACCTGCATTGCATTATACTGCCTGAAGTGCTTTTTTTTGGAGGGGTTGTTGCTTCCCTTTCCTGCCTAGGGCTCCGGACTTCATCAACTTGAGCTATTTCTTGTTTGAGCATATCAAAGGGATTGAGAGTCTTGGTCTTCCAATATGGCAGTACAAAATAAAAAGAATAATAATTGTGGGAAAACAGAATGAAAGTCCACAAACACAAAACATCTAAAGAAGGAAGACTCTGTAATGTTGTCTAAAATCTTTATTGAACACAAAGCTTTCTGATTGAAATCCTTCATCAGTGTAAAGTAAGATTCAACAGCACATCTTAAATAGTATAAAACACACAGCTCAACCAATAAATAAACCAATAAACATTTTTTAGCATGTACATGTATTTTTTATATTTATGTTTATACCTATTTATATGTATTCTATATGTTTTTATTTTTGATATGTATATGTCTTTAAAAAAATTAATTAGGACTTAATTGATATCAATTTGTGATTGATTGGTTGGGCTATGTGTTTAAGATGTGCTGTTGAATCTTACTTTACACTGAAAGGTTTGTGTTCAGTAATGATTTTAGACAACGTTAGAGTCTTCCTTCTTTAGACTTCCAATATGACAGCAGCATGAGTTGCAGAAAGACTGAGACCGCCAAGGTGCAAATGATAAAATAACCAAAAATAAACAAAGTTAAGATTTCAAGTCAAAACCTTTTCAGGTGTGGTTGATATCAACATGGAGAATTCAAAATTTACAAAAAACATGAGCTACATCCAAATTAAAAGGGTAGAATCTGCTAGGTCCGAGTGCAGTCAACAATTAATGGGAAGAGGAAATGAACATAGCCAAAAAATCCAATACCCCAATATTGTCCTCATTAAGCAAAATAGAACAGATGTGTGCTGAAGTGTTTAAGATTAGTGGGACTTTATCAAGTTACATAGTAACAATAAAAGGTTGAAAGAAACTGAAGATGCATTATCATAACAGTTCGATGAACTCAGCAGTGTCCACTTGGCTGAGAAAGACATGCAGGACATACTTGGGCAACATGAGGCTAAGTTAGAGGATATAAAGATGAAATTGGTAGACCTGGAGGACAGGATTTGAAGGGATCTGAAACAGAGCAGACAGAAGTGACTTTATAAGGTTTTAAGAGAATGATTAACAAATGGACAAGTACTATTATTAAAATGACAACCTGTAAAAAAAAAAAAAAAAAAAAAAAAAAAAACTAGCCATCATATAAACAGTTGCTAGTGCCTTGGTCCACAGACCTTCAAAGGGAATGGATAAGTACCCCTGTACAGGAGCTACAAATAGAAACGGCACATAAGGTATATGTGCCAGACAACAAGGAAAATGCCGAGACCACTCCTGGTGAAATGGCAATCATATCAACACAGGGAGGAGATTTTATCTAAACTTTGTCAGAAAGGGCTCACATTAAAAATGGATGAATTCTGTTAACTTAAACAATGACTACTCAGACTACAGCAGAATGCATTCATACCATTCTTTCAGAAATGTAGACAATTAAAGGTATAGCTTTTGTACCCTGCAACCCCAAAAGTGCTTTATCCTGTGGGAAGCTAGACTTACCTCAGCTCATACCAATGATGGAAAAGTTAAGTAGGAGAACTGAAAAACGGGACTGGGGTAAAAGTGCAGCAACTAGAAATATGTTAGTGGAAGGTAAAAAGAAATCCAAGCAGCACCAGACTGAGAAGAGACTTCCAGGAAAAAAAAAAAAAAAAAAAACATTTCCCATATTTCAGAAGAAACTCCATGATATGGCATGGGGAAGTTAAATTTTATGCACTTAAAATAAGAGACAGTATTAAAATTGGCTCCCTAGAGTTGCAAATAGCAGGTTTAAATAGTGAATTAGATGCCAGCTGCGGTGGTGGTGCTGCGGTAGCATTGTCGCCTCACGGTTAGACGTTGCCCATTTGATTCTCAGTTAGATCGTCTTCTGTGTGTCGACATGCATGAATGGGCGTTCCTTCATTGAAGGTTGTGCGTTAGGCCCAGAAAGCCAGCATGTAAAACTCTACTGCCAATCATTAGCAGACCGGAGTTCCGCTGTGGCGACCCCTAACTGGGAAAAGCCGAAAGACACAAACAAACAAACTTTCTAAATGATACTTGCACAATAAAAATTGAGCCAAGAAGATATCAGCACAGCTGAAATTAGATAATTTAACAATGCAGAGTGTTTTGTTAAACAATGACTAAGATGCCATGCATTGTAAGTGATGCTTGCACAGCGGAAATTGAATTTGGCGTTTTATTCGTTACTACTACATGTATAAACAATATGAAAAATGTCACAAAAACAAACCTATTTGCATTATGAAAATGTTCCCCTTATAGTTGTTAGTACAGGTATAGTTAGTTGCAAGGTAATTATAAAATATGACATGGAGGGCCTCGGGGGAACAGGGAGTCCAACTGCAGCTGATAGGCCTGCCCAGTAAGTGATTAAAAAGATTAAACTAAATAAGATCTACAAGGGAAGGAGAGAGGAAATATGCAACAGTTCAGTGCAGTACAAGGGTTGGGAGGAGGTCCCCTTAAAACTGACAGGTTAAGATGAAGAAATTTTACTTTGTAGAGTAAAAGCAGGCCAAACTGACCACAATATAGATGTGATTAAAGAGTGTGACTGTGATGAGACGTAATTAAAGGCATCGGGAAGTGGGAGGGAAGATGTAAGAAACCGTAGACACCCAAGTGACCACTTTGAAGGGGATTTGTAGAGATGTAGTTGAGATAAAGTATAGGTAACAGAGAAATAAGGATGAATATATTCGATTTGAGTTAGGGAGATAACGCTCTGTTATGTGGAGACACGAGAGCAAATAAAGTGCAGCTTGGTAGCTCTGGGGAAAATGAAAGATCGGTTTCACTCAGTTTGAGCTTTGTTTCTGTGGGGTGTGTTGAGTCTGAGCTTGCAAGGCAGGTGCATTTTAAATAAATAGATATACATAGTTAATATTAAGCTGAGTTAAGTTAGGGGTAAGGGTGAAATGATTTGTTATGTTTTACTGTTTGGTGACATACGCACTAGCCAGTTAAAGATCAAGTACCCAGGAGAAAAAATACTGCTACCAAAAGACTGCAGTCCAGAATGATTGAGTCACCTGTCAATTTATGAATAGGAAACTTAAGGAGAGCATGTAAAAGAGAAGGATTAGTATTTTTCCTAAGATAAGATGGCACTGAATAAATTATTGTGGAATGTTAAGGGGCTTATAGAAAATATGAAGAAGAGGACAATGTTGACCTTTTTCTCAAAAGGTGATGTACAGGTAGCATTTCTGCAGGAAATGCACCTATGTAGATCTAAGCATGAGGAAGTAACTAAGGTGAGCAGGGTATCTGGTTAGTCTATGGGGCTATAAGGGCTGAGGTAAAGAGGAGTTCTAATATTACTGGAAATGGGAACTGGGCCAACAGTACAGGAAGAAAATATATGTGTCTTTATAAAGGTCATTTAGCTTGAGCTAAGAGTAATTTTAGCCTTAGTGTATGTGCCACCAAAACAAAGATAATAGAACTGAAGCAAATATTGGGGGAGACTGTATATAAACAAGAGAAGCTGTTATTTATGGCAGGGGATTGCAATGTAACACTCAATATTTCAGATATATTAGGTGGGTCTAGGAAAAAATACACAGAAGGAAGAATGCTACCTTGAAAAATAAATGTTTGTGTTTGGCTACATGAATGTGGGACTTCAACATGAATGGTGTCACCAATATATATCCAGGAAGACAATACACATGCGATGTTAAATAGGTTTTATGTTTCTAGAGAACATAGTAACTTGATTTCAAAGGTTATTACACATGCAGTAATGATAACAGACCATTTATTTTTATTTATTTAACATTTGTTTACCGGGAAAGTCCGACTGGACACGGGTCCTTTTTCAGCAGAGGCCTGGGGAGAAAAGCTCCATGAGTAACAGTAAATTTTCAAAAACACATTACAATACTCAATAAAGTATAAAGTAAACAAAATGTAGTATACATAAGAACATACAAATTTGTTACATCTTGACAACAAAACCTGGGCTTTGAACATAGCTAGAACTATTTGTAGATATGACTTATGTCAAGATATAAGGTTAAGATAGGTCGGTAGGAACAAAGGATTAGACACCGGGGAGAAGTTGGATATGTTTTGGGTGTACTGTGATGTATCAGAGCACTCATGATATTAATATCAAACTTGAATACTTGGAGAAGCATTGGCACTTCCCAACAGATTTGCTCAAGTAAGGACTCCTTCGTGACCCAGATCCATATTAAAGGGGTCTCATACATACAGCAGTACATCAGCAGATGATTCCTCCACTACAGACACCAAAGGGACTAACACCGGGGAATCCCCGGTCCCCAAAAAATCAAAGAGTCAGACCCATCCTTTAAACACATTAGGAGGAGGGCTGGGAGAAAGCATAGAAGTTACAAAGATAGACACAATTGAGGGTCTCATACAAACACTTATGAGACAATAGATGGTAACATTTTGAATATTTCTCAAACTGTTTTAACAGAAGATCAAAAGAAAGTGTTGAATAAAGGTCTTTACTTTGTAACTGAGTTTTTTGTCGATGAATCTGACATAATTAATATTAACGATTTTTGCCGCAGGATTAACCTCAAACTTTTCTTTGGATCCAGGTCTGATTCTCAAAGATCTAATGAATTCAGATTTCATAAATCCAACTTTGTACCACCTATGAACTGGAATGTAGCTGTTTTTCAACAAACTGTACTTAGGGATATACACTTTAAGTTGGATCAGTTTTCACCTTTGAAACATAATCTAACGAATACTGAACAACAGGCAGTGCAACAGCTTAGGGATAACAAAAACATTGTCATTACTCAGGCTGACAAGGGTGGGGCAGTAGTCATCATAGACACGGATTTTTATCTGGGGGAGGGAAATGGACAACTTTCCAACCCTTCCTATTACATGAAAATGCCTATTGACCCCACTCCTAATTTTAAGCGGGAAATTGACAATTTTTTGGACCTGGCAGTTTCGGAGGGTATCATATCCGATACAGTGAAAACACATCTGACGGTCCAGGATCCACAAAAACAAACACTATACCTGCTACCCAAGATACACAAATGCCTTAACAAACCTCCTGGAAGACCTATTGTATCTGGAATGGGTTCATTGACGGAACCATTATCTGAGTTTCTCACATTGTATCTTAAACCACTACTAAGCCTGATTCATGCCAGAATACAGGACACCACACAATTTTTACATATTATTGCTGACAATCAACTAGAACCTGATTGGCTACTCTGCACCCTGGATGTCAAGGCTCTATACACCAATATACCACATTGGGCTGGATTGGAAGCCCTTAAGGTTTGGTTAGAGAAAGCCCAACTCTATCCCATAGGCTTTAACACATTTTTGGTCTGCATGGCTGAACATGTTCTCAACAAAAATGTTTTTTTTTTTCAGGAAGAATGCTATTGGCAGCTCAAAGACACCGCTATGGGAGCATCTTTTGCTCCCATATATGCAGACCTGTTTATGGGATACATTGAGGAACATCTTATTTATGACTCTGCACATAACTTATATAAAGTATAAAGTAAACAAAATGTAGTATACATAAGAACATCCAAATTTGTTACATCTTGGCAACAAAACCTGGGCTTTGAACATAGCTAGAACTATTTGTAGATATGACTTATGTCAAGATATAAGGTTAAGACAGATCAGTAGGAACAAAGGATTAGACACCGGGGAGAAGTTGGATATGTTTTGGGTGTACTGTGATGTATCAGAGCACTCATGATATTAATATCAAACTTGAATACTTGGAGAAGCATTGGCACTTCCCAACAGATTTGCTCAAGTAAGGACTCCTTCGTGAAGGCAATAAGCAAGATCTTGGAAAATAATTTAATTCAGGTTGGTGCTGTGGGGGATGGTATGCTAACCAAGTGAAAATGGCAGCAATTGCAAAATAGATATGGATAACAGTAGGTTCCTAGGTTCATAGGTGTTTACTAGGCTAATGACCACAAGGGCCTTGTTAAGCCTAGCCATGCATCCCAAATCTCTAGCAAGTTCTGATACCCTTGATAGGTGTAAGCATGGGCCTGGGAGATGAACCATTTACAGGTTACCTCTGTCCATTAGAGACATAGGTGCCAAATATCAGAGGGCAGTTAGTCATTTAAAAGAGTTGCAGGAAGGGGTACAACATGAGGGGAGTAATGAACTCAGGTTGCAATTAGATTTAGCAAAAAAAGAGATGAAAGATTATTTAGAACAAGTTATTTAGTATATTTTAAAGGTTTGGGCAGATGGCAGGATAGAACATGAATGAATCTAAAATGGAAACTGTAGTAATTTACTATGTTCCTACTTATAATCTGGTATAGCAGTTTCTCTTTTTGTGGGACATACTAAGATGAGGCACTTAGGAATTTGGCTGGAAAATAATACTAAGCCTGTAGCTGAAGAATCCTGGAAAGGGACTGTGGTGAAATGGTAAGACAGTTGACACAGTGGAAATTGCTGACAATAGATTTAGATAATAAGAATCAATAGTAAAGAGCTTCCTAGTACACCTAACGCTATAGGCAAGTCAATGCTATTGTCACACACCCCCTACACAAACCTAGTGAGAAAAGAATTCATGGACTTCATTTAGATTCACAGATAAACAATAGGCTATCAGTCTGCAGACTATTACAAGCCTAGCCAATAACCAGAGTTCAGAATCGAACCCTGTACTTTGTATATATGATGTAAAGACCTTAACTATTATGCCAACCCGTCCCCCCTTTGGGAATGAAAAAAGGCAAGGGTGCAGTGGGATTCATAGGTGTACCAGGCTAGTCGTCCTTGTAGAATATTTTGGAAGGGGCCAACAGTGGAATTTTCTTTAGTAACAAAAAAGAGACCCATAAATGTGGCAACTGTCCACAGTGCTCTAATATAAAATAAAGTAATGGCATTTTTTTTGAACTGTAGGGGTAAACATCTTATTACCAAAGGCTTTGCTAATTGCAATACCACCAAGGTGGTATACATTGCTTTATGTGGAATGTGTGATTCTTTCTATGTTGGTAAAACCGCAAGGAGATTGAGGCAGAGAATGTATGAGCATGGTTATGACATCAGAAAAAGAAAGGAAAATAATGCTTTATATAAACATCATGAAAATTGTGAAAATGCTGAATTCAAGGTTTTTGTAATTGAAGTTGGCCCTCTTGATCCCAGAGGAGGTCCATGGGAGACCTGCCTGGAATAAAGGGAGTAGGGGTGCCTTCTGTGCGGAGTCTGCATGTCCTCCCTGTGGTCGCGTGGGTTTCCTCCGGGTGCTCCGGTTTCCTCCCACATCCCAAAGACATGCTGCAGGTGGATTGGACACTCTAAATTGGCCCTAGGTGTGCGTGAGTGTGCCTTCTGTGGAAGGTTGGGCGCCGGGCTGGCAACTCGACACCGTAAAACTCCACTGCCATTCAATGTGCGGACAGGTGATCCGCTGTGGCGACCCCTAACCGGGAAAAAGCCGAAAGAAGAAGAAGAAGAAGAAGATACTGGCAAAGTGTTTCAGATGCCAGTACCCCTCCAGGTCTTAATGAATTTTTAACTATAAAACCTGTTTTGAAACTAAGGTCTGCTAAACTATAATATGGTTCAACTTTATACAACCCAAAACAAGTTCATATATATTAATTTCATATATATTAATGTTATACATTTTATATATAATATATTTATATTCGATAGGTATTTATTTATTTAATGTCATTCTTAGGGGCCATGTATTTTCTATTTTACATGTAAAGTGTGAATTTAAATGTAGAATGTGTTTTTTTCCATCAGATGGTGGTAGTGTAGTTTGATTCTTTGTATTCTAATCAGTACAAATCAATGCTTTAGATTTTCAACTAAGGTTTTATTATACATTGTTGTATATATATATATATATATATATATATATATATATATATATATATATATATATATATATATATATATATATATATATTCAAGGTTTATATATGTATTTATATATTTATTATACATTTTGTTTATGTGTTTTATGTCTTTCATGATTGACTATTCCACACACATTTTTAATTAATGTTGTTTTTTTATTGGTTTATTTAAACAGTGTTAGGTTATATATTTAATTGTGTAATGAGGTCAATTTTATCTGATGAAGTAGTTGTTGATGAAAACGTAAGAGGAACTGGTTACACGGCGTTTTTATTTGTGTTTCATTGAATAAAGTGAAGTCTTGTCCTGCAGCCGAGTTCTCTGTGCCTTTTTTCGGTTTACTGATAATTGTTAATCAAGTTTGTTGATGATTGCAAACTGGGGGTGGTTATTAAATGTCGTTCTGATGCTTAAATTCTTGAGCAAGTACTGGACCGATCAAATGCTTGGTGTAATAATCATGAGCCTTCCCTCAGCAACAAGAACTGCAGTGTAGTCATCATTAATCCTACTCAACCTCCCCAGATTAATAACTCAGAAATTCTTGCAACTAAACTACAACTTAACAAAAGTAAATGTATTAATATCATTTTCACGTATATCCCCCTGGGTAATAATATACCCACAGAAGGGACCCTACATTGGCTTTCAAGTCACTATCCCCAGGAAACCTTACTGTTTGGGGACTTTAACATAGACTGGGGCGCATGCTCCCTAGTGGCACCTATCACCCAAATTAACCTGCATGCATTCTCTCAACTCATCACTAGCCCTACCAGACTTGGTAAAACAAATCAAAAAGATAGTCTGCTTGACTGGGTACTCACAAATACTAACCGCCAACTGTACACTGCCGGTACCCTCCCTGCCGATCTTAGTGATCACCTTCTTACCTATATACTGAAGCAAAAGCCAATTATTTTGCAGACACCCTTACTCAGAAAAGTCAGAAACAGACAAGACTTTGAACCTGCTAAATTTCAGAGGGAACTGAACTCCTGTAACTGGTCAATACTCTTTCATCTCCCACTGGATGATGAAGTCAACTACTTCAACAACAAATTCCTTGAAATCCTAGAATGGCATGCACCTGCCCGCTTTAAGAAAACAAAAACGAAAAATGCACCTTGGCTCTCTAAATTGTCCCGACAAAAAATCAACAATAGAGATAAACTCTGGGCCAAATGGAGGACCACCAAAACTCCCAAAGATCATATTGAATTTCGCCAGGCCAGAAATGAGACCAAAAGATCCATCCTATATGATAAAAAAAAAAATACTACTTTAATCTACAAACAGCCAATCAGAGAAATCCTCAGAAATTTTGGGCCGGTCTGAATAATCTCCTTCACCCTGGTAAAACCACAACCCCCACCCCAGCCACTGCCAGCGACAATTCCCCTGGGGAGGTCTCAAATAGTTTTAACCACTTCTTTACTGAAACAATACAAACCCTAGCCAACCAGTTACCCGCTAGCTCACCTAACATTGACAATGCCAGCCATCTGAACATTCCCACTTTCAGTTTTCAACCAGCCCCCACAAACTATATTGGCAAATTTATCAAAAAACTAAAGCCCGCCACACTATCGGCCGACCAACTCCCTGCTGAATACCTTCAAATATCAGCTGATGTAATTGCCTATCCAGTCTCGATACTTATCAACAGGACTATATCCGAGGCCAAAATTCCCTCCATTTGGAAAATGTCCTATGTTATCCCATTACACAAGGGTGGATCCTCCACAGAATTCTCTAACTACAGACCAATTGCCATACTTTCCCCACTAGCAAAGATCATGGAAAAATGTATACAAAAACAACTTATGGATCACCTAATCCATAATCATCTCCTATCTGATACCCAACATGGTTTTCATCCACATCATAGTACAACCTCTGCCCTCCTAGCCTTCACCAACACCATAAATACCAACCGTAACAATAACCACATATCCTCAGCCCTCTTTCTGGACCTTTCAAAGGCCTATAACATGGTGGATCACCAACTTTTGATTCATTCCCTGCAGAATCATAGGCTCAACTACAATACCCTTCGATGGTTCACTTCTTATCTTACTGGGAGACAACAGGCTGTCATCTGGCAGGATAAGCTCTCCAGCCTGTTACCTACCACCTTAGGAGTCCCTCAAGGGTCCATACTTGGGCCTCTTCTCTTTTCTATCTTTATTAGCAACCTTCATACTGTCATCCCTCATGTCAACTACATCCAATATGCAGACGACTCCACCCTGATCTGTTCTGCTTCTTCCCCTGAGGAACTGGAATATTTAACCCAGTCCACCTTTCATATCATAGAAAATTGGTTTACTGAACAACGACTGTTACTAAACCCCAAAAAAAACAAAATGCTCCTGTTCACTCCCAATCTAAAATCCTCTGCCTTTACCTTCTGCATAAAAACAAAGGATGGAACTACTATCACCCCTGAACCCACTACCAAACTATTGGGTGTTACTATCGACAACAAACTAAAATTTGACCTACACGTGAACCAAGTGATTAAAACTGTCAACAAAAAAATTGGGTCACTATATAGAATAAAAGCCTTCTTAACCCCTTCTGCTAAGATTGCCATAGCCCATACACATTTACTCTCAACTCTTCTATATGCCTCTCCTCTTCTCTCCAACGTGAATAAATCTGTTCTTAACAGACTTTCCACCTGTTATAATCACATCGCCAGGTCTGCCACTGGCCAACCTTTCAGAACACACCACTGTTTAAATCTTTTACAACTGGGCTGGCTTGAACTTCCTGACCTTCTTCAGTTCAACCTTATGGTTTTGGCCAAGAAAATCCTTCTACATCCTGATTACACACCTACCCTAAAAAATATTATCACCCCCTATGGCAATGCCAGAAATCTAAGATCCTCAAATAAACTACTAATTCAATCCATTAAAATCTGCAATACAGCTGGTGACTCCCTCTTTGCTAGCACTGTTGTTAGAACCTGGAACTTACTACCAGCTGATATAACGCTGCTCCCCTCTCTAACTGAATTTAAAACCAAACTTAAACAACATCTGGCGTTAAAATGGCTTTGCCACTGTAACAAGCCTGCCTAACTTAATCTTTACTCTGTTATTTTGTTTTATGAATGATTGTATTAAGCCACCTTCTCTATGTAACTTAACCAACCATTGAATTGATCCTCTATCTTTGTATAATTCAATATGTACGTGTCTGATTGTCCCTTTTATTAATACTGTTAAACTTGTTGTTTGTCTTGGAGCTTTTCTCCCCGGGCCTCCGCTGAAAATGGACATTACTCCAGTCGGACTATCCCGGTCAACAAAAGTAAAATAAAAATAAAAAAATAAAATAAAATAAATAGTCTCTTTTAGTAAATATTGCTTTGTTTCTTCTAACCACACAGGCAACATTCCTCTTAAATTTGACAGTCATCAGGGACTTGAGTATGTATGAATGTCGATAACAGACTCTCCTTTGCTCACCATGTCTCTATGATGGTCAGAAAATCTTTCTCCCCTTCGTAACTTATCCATCATAGTATCTTCTCAAAGCCAAATATGTTATAGTGTCACTTCATTCATCTCTTATTAGGTCCATCTTAAATATAATGCACTCTTTGGGGTGTATCCATCCTTATTACTCCCATCATTTATAATGTACTCTTCGTGGTGTACCTTGCTAAGCATCTAAATCACACAGACCTCAAGATTTCTTAACAAAAGATATCTCATGCCTCAGTACCCTTAGCAACTCCCAAGTTGTAATCTTTGCTTATATGCTTCAGTGCTATGAATTACCCAGCATTCTTTGAACTTCTTCACCTAAATAGAACCGGTGTTAAAGCAAACATCAGTTCTGGAGACCTAAATGTGTACTACAACATCAACAATACCAGGTGGCATGACAGACACCTAGCCCAGTGTATCACACCCTTTCTGGAATAGATACCCTCACCTATCAAACACAGTACTTCCCTAGCAACCTTTAAAATGTGTCAGGATCATTGGATGTGTAATATTTTTTTTCAGTGGGTATGTGGAGAATGTCTGCTTAATGGAGGAAATTGTTACATACATTTCAACTATCCAGATTTTCACAGAATGCCCAGATTTTTGCCTTGTATTTTTGGTCTGGTCCTCATAAAATTTTGGCTTTTTGACAAATCATTGAGGATTGAAGTGAGAAAATATTGACAGACATTTGAGTTTCAGACATCAAACCCTTCAGAAAATGTATTTCTAATGCAAAACCTGTTGTTCTATCAACTTTCAAAGTTTGTAAGAGCAATATTTAAAAAAATTGTCCCTATTTTTGGGCCTTTGTCCCCCCATTATTTATGTTTTTGCCCAGATTTTCTATGCTAAGGGGTTGAGAGGTATACTTGTATGAATAGCCTTTAGTCAGAATGAATTCAAAAAGAAACTACACATTTACATGGGGGAACAAAACGGGTACAACAGAACATGATTTGATGTAATTCAGGCTTCCAAATGACCAAAAGTCCTAAAACCATAATCACTTACTATGAACAAATGATTAGTTAATAATGATATAATAACTATGGCTTAGACAAAAGGAAATTTATTTAGGATCCAGGAAAAGATTGGCAGCACTCATTAGACATAAAGATATCTGATAAGACTCCAAATGAAAAGTCTATGATCTTAAATGAGGTATGTCTGCAGTCTGCTTACTTGTTACTATATTGGAATAACCTCAAAGATGTTGTAAAACAGTAAAAAGTCAGTCCCTGGATAAATAGTTTATTCTTGGCTGAAACATAGAAGGGAACAGGGAGTGGAACTCGTTAGTATTCCACCAGTATTGGGTGGGGTGGTTGAGCTTCTTAATGGTCTTTGGGCATAAGTATTGTAAGAACCCACAAACCTATGAAATAAAGGAACTATACCTTACAGCTCTGACAGGCTATATACATTCGGCAAGTGCAGGAGTTGTGTATTTGTTCTCTGCTGAAAACTCAGCTCATACTTGACCCTACAGTCATTATACTTTAAAACCATTCCAGGCTGCCAGAGTAACAGCAAATTTCTGGTCTTAAAGCACACATTGCAAAATTTATTGCAACTTGACTTTTTGTTTTATAGCAGCCGCAGCTAAAAACAAACTATAGTCTCTCTCTGTCTGTAGAAGAGTACATCTGAGGCAGATATTCTGTCTCTCTTTTTCAATCACATTTTATCTTCTGTTAAAGTCACTCAGTTCAGTTAAAATGGTACAAATAAATGTCAGGCACTGGCTTATTTCTTCATTTTCCTTGAATATGAATGGAAAAGTAATATTCTTGCAGATGGCTTACTCTTCTACAGCAAGTGACTTGCCTCTAGCTGCTACAATATGCTTTCTGCATGGTCAACTTTTTTCTGTTTCTTTTATTTTTGCCCTGCAGTACTAGAATGTTGTCAGAATGCCCTGCAAGTTGAGTATCTATTCATCCTTGTTTTAATGTGTGTCATGGGTTCTTCCAGCTTCTCCTTCATTTTCAAAGACAGACAGACATAATTGATACTAATTAACTTGATGCTCTTGATGATTCTGTAGCACAGCTTCATCTGATGACGTGTGTTTCTGCTGGGCCATACCTGCCATTTTTAATGTAATGGCTTCAACTCATGTCTGTGTGGCAGTAATTTGCTTTGAGTTTGTTGACTTTTTTTCTTTTATTATTAGAGAGAATAATGCTTACAAGCTAGTTCTGAGCTCACAGAGTTTTACCTTTATTTTGCTTGAATGCAACTTGTATCATACCTGTACTTATTTCCTTTTGAACCGGACTTCAGGCTTCCTGCAGCTCGTTGCTGTGCAGCATAACTGGAAGTCCCCCAGCAGCTGTCTGGTTTTGAAAAGTTGCACAATATTCCCTCTTCCTTTTCTTTTTCAAAGCTCTGAGCCACCTGATTCTGACTTCTCTTCTCAGTCAGCCTGTATGTCTGTATCATGGCATTCTCAATGCATCCCTTGGCTATTTTAACTCTTAAGTTTATATGACACTGACAGCAATGTACTTAATTGTTTATAAAATTTCTATCTTATGATTCCTCATGTGATTGCTCATCCTTTAAAAGCAAAGTGATTTGTATAAAATACAAGTTTTTGGTATTAATTTTTAACAGACAAAACTTGACACCGATTTTCTTTCCCAGTTAACATTTCCTTCTGTAGTGTATTCAGGTGCTCGTCTGCATACACAGATGTAGTACAACCTTGCACTGTACAAAGCAAATTTAATCAAATAGACAATATAATACATATCAATACTTATTAAAAAGGGCATAGGATATAAAACAGAAACATCGCGGAATTAAAAAAATATAATAGCACTGGATAATTCTGCAGATGAAAAACATGAAAACCCAAATGAAGGTCAGTGCATACCCCTCAACCTGTTAGGACAAGAATTCTGGACAAAGCCGAAAACAACAGGGGGGGAGGGGGGGAGGGCAAAGGCCCAAAAATCAGAGACAAATTTTAAATATTACTTTTATAAACTACAGATTTTGCATTTTATATTTTCTAAAGGATATGAAGTCTGAAACTCAAATTACTGTAATTTAGTAACTTCAGTCCTTGGTGTTTTGCTAGAAAACCACAAATTTTATGAGGAATGGACAAAACCTATGAGGCAGAAATCTGGACAGTCTGAGAATTTATGAATAATCAAGAGGTAAGGGTAAGTGAATGACCAAATATGTTAGTCAGAAAGCAGCAAATATAGATAAGTCATCTATATGCTAACTGAAAGGGTTGGTGAATCCCTCAGTCATGCTGGTAGTAAATTCCTCAGGTAGGGGTCTTAGTAACTGAGTGTCTGAAAGTCAGAGTAGTCCAGATGGTATGAGGGTACTACTGGGACCCCCTGCAAAGTAGAAGGCAGGGGTCTTGTCACCTGTACCAGGACAACAGCTCTCTTAGGTCTGTTGGACCCAAACCATGTATGGCTAAGTAAAGTAAAACCATCACCTTTGTACATTGTGTGCTGCTTAATAGGCAGACAATGCAAATGCCACAAAACTGGTGTGATATGTTGGAACCTGGAGACAATAACTAACCAGGCTGTGGAGTTTATTACTAGCTGTAAGCATGCAAGTTCTGTATCAGGCAGTGCTTTTGTTTAGGGCATTGCAATAGTCAAGGCTGGAAGAATCAAGGGCATTCACTACAGTCTGGGGAGAGAGGGGATAGAATAAGCTGCTTGATCAGGGTGTTATTTCAAAAATAGAATCAAGATGTCTTGAGAATGGCTGAAATCTGTTCTTTCAGTGTCAACCTGTTGTCAATGATCACTCCAAGATCATGCACCTTTAACAAAAATCACAGCTTGTCTCTACTGTAAGAAATGTAAGTGGACAAGGCCAGCATAAAACAGTCTATACGATTTGTATGGACTATCATTGCCAATGTCCTGGATGTACTGAGCTTACTTTGATTACTAATCATCCAATCATGGATGCATTCCATGTCCTGTACCAAATGACTGATGATAGAGAGAATCCTGAGAGAATGATATGTAAAGCTGGGTGTCATCAGCATGACAATGAAATTCTAGAGCCCTCAAACAAATAATGGTCTCAGGCAGGAATATATATGTGGTAAAGAGAAGTGGATCAAGAATGGAACACTGAGGTGCCCCACAAAGTAGAGGGTGGTAAGGAGAGGAAAATGAATTGACCCTAGATACCCCACACTGAGTGCTCCAGAAAGATAGGCAGTCATGGACTGCATCAGAGATTCCCCACATGATCCAAACGAGGAGTAAGATCCACTGCATCAAAAGGTGACAAGAGATTGAAAATGAACAATATGAAATAATGATGATGATCCCATGTAACTATGAGATCAATAAAGATTCCAGTAACAGCCATGTCAGTCTTGCTGCAAGCTTTAAACCCAGGAATGGAAACGATCAGTGATACAATATTTTCTCAAGTCAGAGTCCATCTGAATGCACATTATGTTCACAAGTACTTTACTGACAAATGGAAGTTTTGTGATGGGACTTTACTAATGCAGATTGTCAGAATCTAAACCAGCCTTCTTGAGGATGACCGTAATCAAGGCCGTCTTTAATCAAAATGTAAAGGCTCACGAATAACACACAAATATCCAAACGGACAAACCTCTGCAGCCAAAACAAGCAAAATAAATCCACCGGAGACCACGTATATAGCAAAGATTTAATAATATCCACAATAGGAATAAATATGTCCACAAATCTAAGTAGGTTGAGCGCTTTCACTCGACAAGCGAGTTTAAAGGCTGTCTGCTGACAGTCTGGAAAAAAAGTGGACCTAAGACCACTAAAGATGCCACAGCAAACTTAGTGGAACATGTATCCAGGGCACATATATTAGTAGTACACAAATGAAAATCACAGAAATAGGGTCAGTGTAGTCATGAAAGCAAACTCACACCAACCAAGATGGAACTCAACTCCCATTGCCACATCACTGACACAATTTGCAGTATGTGGCAATGATGATCTGGTGAGGACAATCTTGGCAGCACTAAAAATACCACAAGGAAAACTAAGGCTTCACATGAACTTCAGCCAACATTGGAAGCTAAGGATAATTACAAATCCTTCTTTATTTACATCAGGAGGTTGCAAAATGACACCTGACAGTCTCATAACGTTTTCATAATGATACTAGTTCTTCTGATTCAGTGGATATGTAAATACATTAGCAAACAAATTCAGTGCAAAATTTCACCCCAGAGACAATCTCGGCCCTGCCCTTCTAGAGGTTCTCCATATCTGTAAGTCTAACTCCTCATGCATTATCTGCTCAAAAGGCCTGAATAGAATATGTGACATCAACAAAACCTGCTGGAGAGACAGGTTTGTTTCTCAGAGGCTTCCCCATCTCTGCAATAGACTTCCAATACACATCAAACAAAGTACCTCGCTGACCCTCTTCAAGTGTAACCTTGATGAATGGGTGGGAAACCACAAATTTGTCCCAGGGGTTCCACCTGTGTCTCTCAATGACAGGTGTGACAAGCGCTGACTGAAGTTTCTTTTTGTAGATAAACTCCTGGCTAGCCTTTTAAGGGCCCAGGGACATTAGCCTAGTAACCTATGATCCTATGATCTTCAAGGTTTGGTGCACAGCAGATGTAATGTCACTTCAACAGGGCAACCCCACTATGGACCACAGAAATTACAGACTCATCAGCCTAATAAGCCTCATATGCAAGGCCATAGAACAGGTAATCAGATATAAAAATTCTTGAAAGATTTGACGCCCCAGCATTTTGGCATTTTTAAGGGCAGATATTGTCAAAAGATTCTGGTGAACTTTTTGAAATGGTAACACAAGCTGTGGTCAGTGGTCATGATGCCCATACAGCATGCCTTTACATCATCAAGGCATTTAATCCCGTACCACATGCCAACATTATCAACAACATAAATGCACTATAAATTGATCCCTATGTAATTAGATGGATAGCTAATTGGCAGAGAGACAGCACCCATAGTGTGAAGTCAGAAATCATGAAGATAACAATAGGGTACCACTGACATATATTTCTCTAATCTTCAGACTTCAGATCGTGAACTCAAGTTAACCAAATTTACAGATGATTACAAGCTGGATACTATGCTCAGATTTTTTTTTGATATGCAGAAGCATGTCAAGCAGTTAGAGAGACACCAACATTTCTTGACAAAAAAGGTCATGGGCCTAAATGACCTAAGCTACCAAGGAAGGCTGGAGGCCATGTTCCTGTATTAAGTGTCCTACAGACTCCTTAAGGATGATCTGTGCCTTGCCTTCCAGGCCATTGGGGATCAAGACCACTTATTTCTCAACAAATCAAATAGTCAAACAATTACTAAAACCAGAAGTCTGATTCTGCTTCAGCAAATAAATGGTGAAGAGACAGAGTTGTCACATTACTACAAGGCTGAATCAATAACTGGGTGACCTAGAGGCAGCTGCCTAGGGCCCAGTGATGACTGGGGGGGGGGGGCGTTTGGCCGTATACCAGTTTAGAAAATGCCCTAATTTTAAAAACTATTTTTACTGTTGGGTCTCTTTAAAAAAGAGACTATTTCCTGCTCTGCCTGCATCACAGCCTGATCTCAAAGTACTGAGTATGCGGCAGTGGGAGAAATGCAAATGAAACCAGCCAGGTACAGGAGATGTCCTTCAACTGCTGCAGCAGGACCCAGATAGGTATGAGAGATCTGAAACAATGAGAGAAGCTTTTGAGACTGGAGTGACAGAAGCTATGTTTATTTCTGCAAACATGAGCCATTTCTTGCTTTACAGTCAGGTACAAGAGATGTCTTTCAACTGCTGCAGATGCTTCAACTGTTGTGTAGGAATCACTGATGTTTATTTCTTCAAATGAGAGAAGTAGGTGTGGCTCAACAGGAGACATCAGCAACAAGCATGTTTATTTCTTCAAATATGAATATGAATGGAGCAGCCAGCCAGGTAATGGAGATGTTCAACTGCTTAGAAATGTCCCAGATTGGGGAGGCAGCAATGTTTATTCAAAGGTGTGTGTGTGTGTGTGTGTGTGTGTGTGTGTGTGTGTGTGTGTGTGTGTGTGTGTGTGTTTGATATTAATTGCTGAGAAATGTCCTAGACTGGGGTGGCAGCAATGTTAGTTATTCAAAGGTGTGTGCATATATGCATGTTTAACTGCTGAGAAGTTCTCGGTTCCAGAACAAAAGTGCTACATCTGTATATTAAAACTGGAAAAATATTGCTGATTTTTTATTTGTGAATTAATCTACAGTAGTTTATGGACTGTGGCAAGTGTGTCTTATACTCAAGGTTATTCCATCATTTTTATTTGGTTATTTTTGGTTAGTTGTCCGTTAGTTTGGTTTGTTCTTTGGATATCATTCCTGGTTTAATTATTATGTTGAATGTCAACAGTGTGTTTCTTATTTACCTATAAATAAATTAGACAGCTTGAAGTCTACAAGTGTAATGTTAGTATTTTAACTGTGAATACATTTTAACTTAGCTTGTTTTTTTTTTTTTTTTTTGCAGGCACATGGCTGTGGAATGCACTGTATTTATGCTACAACAGTTATCTATTTTTTTCTGTAGAAGAGAAAGCTATGAGCTGTTAAAGAGCTGCTTTGTGAAGTACATGGTTTGATTACCTCAGCCTTCATTTATCTTCAATGTGATTATGCCAAGTTGGACAATATTCCTAGGCTGCTCCTGAAAAGTCCGACTTGTGTCTAATGTGCTGTCCCAGGCTGTTAGCAAATGCATTACTCATTTGACCTTCGAATTCCTGCAGCCTTCACTTGGGTGTTAATTAGTATTTATATTTGAGTATGAATCCCATCATATCTGTTGTCATTTAATGGGCTGCCAAATGCATTTTTGCTAAACTGTGAGTTTCAAATGAAGAGAACTTAATATTTTCTCATGCTAAGTCTGTTTTCAATGTGAGAATGTTTTGTTTAAAAAATGTCTGTCAGTTTCTTTTCAGTAAATTCTGACATATTTTAAATTAAATCTAAATGCGAGTTGTAATATTTGCATTGGTAGTAATTTCCTTTAAAACTGAATTCAGATTATTTTCAATGCTGCAGAGATTGTGTATTGACTTAGCATATGTTATCAGGTGGTTAGTATTTCTTAGGCTCTCATAAATAATTTTATATATATATATATATATATATATATATATATATATATATATATATATATATATATATATATGGGTCTACCTGATAACGCCGACACACCAAAACACCGACAATGAAATAACCGACACCACAAAACCGAAAGTTCAAAAACACGAAACTTCACATGCCCGACAAACCACAATCCCGACAATCAACAAAACAAATACCTTTTACAAAAACACGCACACAACACAAGCACACCAAACACCTTACAAACCTACACTAAACCTTACATACACAACTATCTATGCACTAACCTTGACCCAAAACAAATAAACGGCTACCAAACAGTCACCACGATGCTTGAATAATCCAAAAACTGATGTTTTAATGTAAAACACAACAGAAACCACGTAGATACAAGCGCTTTCGCTAGGATATTCCTAGCTTTATCAAGTTACTAAAACACTCAACCATCCTGTCTTTAAATAGCAGTTGCAATCAATTAGACAATTAAAATAACCAATTAGTAACAAGTAAGCTTGTGCTTTTTTTAAGAAGAAAATATATACATCTAAACATGTTCATAAATACATAAATATTCAACCAGTGTTCATATGTAAATTGTGTACACTGCAACAAGTTATAAAATGAACCATTAAAAACTATTAATAATTGCAGTTGAACTTACACTAAAGCTAACTGCTTCATTGATACAATGTAATTTGTTAATCCATGTATGAGAAAAATTATGATGAGTACCTCCATCAAATATTGCAGGATGATAGTCAATATATGTTGATTTCTAGAAATGAATTACACATTTGCTGGTCTAAAATCAAGTTTTCTTTGAACGATCATCTATGGCAGCGTGTTATTAATGAAAAACTCTTCAACTTTTTGTTTGTCCCTAAACCTAGATCACCCATAATATTTGGGATTCCCAAAACGCATAAGGGGCTTGATCCTTTATCATTTAGACCGATTGTAGCGGGCAGTGGAGGTATAACGGAACCACTATCTAAATTTATTGAGCACATAGCAAGTAAATTTGCACACTTGTTAAACTATGTGTGCAGGGATTCTTGGGAATTCCTACAGAAAGTTCCATGCAACAGTTTTGAACCAGATATTTTAATGGTAACCATTGACATAAAAGACTTGTTCCCAAGCATACCTCATGAAATTGGATTGCAATGGTTTGGTGAATTTTTTATGAAGGAAACGGACTTGGGTTCAAACTTAACTAATTTAATTGTAGAATTTATGGGCATGGTGTTGGAAAACAATATTGTTTGCTTTAATGGGGAATTTTTCAAGCAGCTCAAGGGAGTAGCAATGGGTGCACCTTGTGCTACCATTTATGCTAACATAATTCTTCATAGATGGGAGCACAAGTATGTATTCACACCCCCCTGGAATCAACACCTGCTATTCTACAGGAGGTTTCTGGATGACATCTGCATCCTGTGCAAGGGTACCCATAATTGTTTACTTGAGTTTTTAGCTTACATAAATGACTCTACCAACTTTTTGAAATTCACCCATACAATAGAGTCACATGAATTGAACTATTTGGATGTAAATTTATACAAAGATTACAGTAACAACACTTTTCAATCTAAAATTCATCGTAAGGCTCTATTCTCGAACTCCTTTCTGCACTTCCAAAGTGCCCACCCTTTCTCAAAGGGGATTCTCAAGGGCCAATTAATTAGGGCCTCGAGAATATGTAGCACTGAGAAGGATTTCCAGAATGAGGTTGTATTGTTACAAAAAATGTTCATGGACAGGGGCTACCCGTTGGATTTATTTCAGTTCTTATGCAATGAAGTAAAAATCAAAAGGGATACATTATATTCCCTTTATTGGGAAAAGATGTAGCCGCTGATCAATCATTGGTTGTAAAGGACAAAATTAACCCAAAAACAATGACTTTACGGGTCCTAAATTTATTTACGCTTTTTGCAAGCAAGCAGATGACATTGAGAGAACTATCACAAAATTTTGGCCACTTTTAACAGCACACCTAAGAATTTAAAAATATTCTTCCTGTTAGACGAAGTTTGTTAGAAGGAAAGGGGTCAATTTGAAACACATGTTTGAAAGAAAATCATTCTCTGACAACTCAAGAAAGCCAGGTACATTTAAGTGTGGCGCACCTGCCAATGCCGCAGTCTTGAATGAAAAAGGCATATATCTTCCCTCTAGAAAATGAGAGTTGTTTCTCCTAAGCACTTCACATGCAATTCGAGAGGAGTAGTATATTTAGTGGTATGTATGTTTTGCAAAAGTTTTGGGAAAGACTGAGAGGAAATTAGGAGAAGAATGTATGAGCACTTTTATGAGATGAGTAAAGGCAAGGAGACAAATCGCTGTTTAAACATTCCTCACATGTCCCAAACACAATTTCAAATTCATGATTTTGGAACAGATCAGTAGGGACTTGAGAGGAGGGATTGGGAGGCCACCCTAGAGTACAGGAGCTAGTGTGGCAGCTCAAGTTAAATGCAGCAAGCTGGCCTGGCTTAAATGATACCATCAGTATAAAGCCGATTTTAAAGTTAAGAAGGGCCAGACTATAAATTATCAGATTTGTTTTACCATCACTTTTCTCCTTGCTTTTCTCTTTTCCATCACTTTTCTCTTTCTCATCATTTTTCATCTTTTTTCTTTTCATTACTTCTCCTCTTCCTTCTCTCTCTTTCTCTCTCATTACCTCTCTCTTTTTCATTATTTTTCACTCACACTATGCTCATGTACACGCATCCGTCCTGGACTTGGTTTGTATCAGATACACACATTGGTTGTTCTCTCGCATTCACTTTTTTCTTGTTTGTTTTAGTTTAATTCGTCTAGACCTTTTAGCCCAGAATGTGGGCGTCAGCCTTTTTGTATAGGTTTTTTATAAGCACATAACTTAGTACACATACAGCGCAATGTTTACTGGTTGCAATGAAAATATCAAACATTAAAAATATAAAATATTAAATATAAAACAACATAATACAACCTTTTCAGGTTTATTTAAGGGATTAACAAATTACATTGTATCAATGAAGCAGTTAGCTTTAGTGTAAGTTCAACTGCAATTATTAATAGTTTTTAATGGTTCATTTTATAACTTGTTGCAGTGTACACAATTTACATATGAACACTGGTTGAATATTTATGTATTTATGAACATGTTTAGATGTATACATTTTCTTAAAAAAAGCACAAGCTTACTTGTTACTAATTGGTTATTTTAATTGTCTAATTGATTGCAACTGCTATTTAAAGACAGGATGGTTGAGTGTTTTAGTAACTTGATAAAGCTAGGAATATCCTAAAGCGTTGTATCTACGTGGTTTCTGTTGTGTTTTACATTAAAACATCAGTTTTTGGATTATTCAAGCATCGTGGTGACTGTTTGGTAGCCGTTTATTTGTTCTTGGCTCTGGTCTCTTGCTCATTTGATTGTGTTTTAACCTTGACCCAAACCCTAACCCTAAGGTCCGTCACTATCGCACACTTACCTTACCCACACCCTAACCCTAAGTCATGTAATCCGCCCCTAACCCTTAAGTCTGTCACTATTGCACACTTACCTTACTCGCACCCTAACCCTAACTCACTTAACCCGCCCCTAAACCTATGGTCCATCACTATCACACACTTACCTGACCCGCACCCTCACCCTAACGTCCGTCACTATCAGACACCCACCTTACCCACACCGTGACCCTAACGTCCGTCCCAACCGCACACTTACCTTAACATGTCAGTGTTCTCAGCGTCGGGATTTTCAACTTTCGGTCTTCTCCGTTGTCGATCTTCCGGTGTCGGTGTTCTCGTTGTCAGCATTTGAAGCTTTCGGTTAAATCAGGTAGACCTATATATATATATATATATATATATATATATATATATATATATATATATATATATATATCCTGTGCCGCACATGGCTGGATCTTATAGAATGATGATAGTGATCTTTATACCACTTCTTTTAGGTCATCCAAAGCTAGCAATAAAGTACATGTAACTTTATTTCTTCATAACAATACAAGTTATACACAGTCAACAAAGTCACTATAACTGCTGGTGGGGGTCCCTTTATGGATGAAAGTACCTTTGGCTCTTATCTGTCCATTTTTAAGCACTTTTTAATCTGGCTTTGCAGGACGTGTGTGTGTGTGTGTGTGTGTGTGTGTGTGTGTGTGTGTGTGTGTGTGTGTGTGTGTGTGTGTGTGTGTGTGTGTGTGTGTGTGTGTGTGTGTGTGTGTGTGTGTGTGTGTGTGTGTGTGTGTATGTGTGTGTATGTGAATTAAGTTGGAATATTTTGGCTATTGTATATCTGTAAAACAAATTTAAAATATTTGACTTTGGTCATCATTATTAATTTTTTAAACAGCCATCTGAGAAGGATGCATTCAACAATCTAGCCATAATCGTTGCATTTGGAGGATGTCTGTGGATACAAATTACTGACTCTGCTGAGACAGTCATCAGTAAGTCTTTGCAGGACTAACATTCATTTGTATAAAGCAAATTAGAATACTTTTACTGTGGCCATTTTTTATCATTAGCAGACATGATTTGTTCACAGTTGATAAAGAGGCTGCAATTGCTGAGTACAGATACTTATGAATTATGATGACAGCAGTTTGAGTGGCCTTTTTATGGCTGAAATGTTCTGAAATGGGTACTTTTGTCATTATTGGTTTATGCATTTTGTTTTACCATTTACTGGAAAATGTTGCTGTATTAAACTGTGTTGCTGTACTGAGAATGAAGAAGGTGAATCAAAGCAAGCATTTATGCACAGTCCTGAAACTTTATATGGGTGGTTTCAAAACAGTATACTGTTCAAAGTTCACTTAATTCACCACTGGCTAAATGCATTTTCAATGAACGTTAAGTTTCAATGAATGTGACTTTCTACTGAAGAGAAGTTTACTGTTGTTCATGATATTTCTGTTTTCAGCATTTTAGCAAATGATTATCAATGAATGAGCTCTAAGATTTGAAATAAGTTTTTACATTAAATCCTAATGTTTATAATCATTGTAAAATTAAAGAAAATAGTATACACACTGACAGTTTTGAATAGTGTTTATGGTAACTGAGGAAAGGCAGCCAATTAATGGGATACTGGAATGGCTGAGGGGACCCTGGTCCATTACCCTGTCTAGGGCCCCTTCTGACAATGATCCAGCTCTGCATGATTGCCCCTTCTCTGGGACAAGCTTTGTCTTCAGATCAAGCAATGTGACACAAGACCTTCCATTTAAGAAGTAATCAGATAATCGGATGGGTATTCATAAACTCACTCTCCCACTGTATGACTGGCCTGTCACTCCTTGGAAAAGTAAGGTCTACGGGTAGATATTGGTGAAGCGTAAATGGCCATGTGGCCCAACTGACTTGCACATTCTGTGATTATGATTCTATGATAACTGTCAACTCACATTTATCTAATAAAGCCTTTCATGTGGAAAGACACTCTGGATTACAAATGTAAACCACCACATGGAAAAATATGGCTATACAATTTGCTCAGCAGACAGCTCAGTAGAATGAAAGGATGGATGTTTGTTATTTATCTCATCATGATACTCAGATGAATGAGAGTCCAGTGCGTGTTTGCTCATAAATAGACCAGAATAATGATACATTAGTTCTAATCTGTGTCCCATTCTCCTCTGCTCCCAGAGTGCATGATCAAACTAAGGTTCCTGTGGGACTTACATGGCTTGGGTCCACCTGGTTTAGAGATGATGGAAGTTCTTGATGTAGGTTTCAACAAGTCCATCAGTTTCAGTAAAGTAACAAATGCAATGATGGTCATGTAGGACAGGAGTGGAAAAGCTCAGGAGTAAATGAGTGAAGATTCCTACCTAAGACCTGACCAACATATGAGGGTTCAGGGTGATGTTGGTCAACCTTGACTTGAATAAATGAATAATTGAATGACTGGGTCAAGTGACTAGCTCCACCACCAGTTCAGTTACATTCACATCTAGCATGAAGACCAAGCAAGTCTTTGGGCAAAAGAATGGGTAACAGTGGAAACTTCACGACTAAACCAGACTCCCTTAATAATACAAAGGAATTCCTTTACAGAAACCACTGATACCTTATCACATCTGTTGCTGAAATGTCCAAGAATCAATCATTGTGGTAACATAACACTGAAGAGATAAGGAAATAATTGATCTCCTGTAGGAGCAATGGCAGACAACCAGGTGGTCAGTAGCTTGAAGACCAAAGAAGGTGGTCAGTAGAGAAGGAGGCACTCATAAGTTATGCCTATTCCCATAACATACTCTGATAAGTTGGTCATAACAGTTTTTGCCTGCTTCTAGCCTATGGTCAACCCATAGTACCACCAAACCTGTCAGGTCTCAGGTGCTGAATAACTGTAAATTGGTGGGGGAATGCCACCAATAAAAGACCAAAGTTGGCATCCACCAGGTTTACTTGTTGTTGTTGTTTGTCTTTCGGCTTTTCCCAGTTAGGGATCTCCACAGCGGAACTCTGGTCCGCTAATGATTGGCAGTAGGTTTTTACAGTGCTGAGTTGCCAGCCCGATGCCCAACCTTCAATGAAGGCACACCCATTCATGCATGTCTTTCGGAACGCCACTCGACCGCAGGGAGGACATGCAGACTTCACACAGAAAGCACTCCCCACACTCCAGCCGAGGATCAAACGGGAGAACCTCTTGCTGTGAGGCAACAACGCTTATATCGCTGTCTCACAGAAGATCAGACAGAATGCCTGTCTTGTTGTACACAAATTTAAAATGTGAGCACAGCACCCAGGTAGGTAATCTGTGTGTGTGTGTGGGGGGGGGGGTCCCAACAGTAAGTTCATTAAGACAGAAGGTACAAATATGTATTTCTTGGAGCACAGTTGCTCTGGACACCAGTTGTTGTCTTGTTCCATAATGGGCTATAAAATTAACTAGTATGAGCATGGTATCTACAACTTTAGGTACCCTGGTCTTATGAAAATAACCTGCTCAGTGTGTTTTTTAAGATTTTCAGCCTCTGACATTATCTGGTAAGAGATAATGGCAGCTTTAAGGGAAAGAAGGGAAAAAGTGCCAGGAGTTGATTCCTAAAATATGAAATTTTCATTGTTAAAGGGGAGGATAACCTGGTTCATGGAGAAATATGTAAGGGGAAGGGAAACTATGTTAAAACACAGTACCTGAAATATAAGAAATAAAAGGATGTTGATGAATGCAAACAAGTGTTATAAAATTCATCTTGAAAATAATCAAAGAACAAATCTCATATACAATAATTAAAATAGTAAATGCAGAATAAGGCACAAAGTTAAATAAACCAGGATGAAATCCTATGGAAGTAAAAAATGCAATCAAACAAGAACTTAAAAATGAGTAATACTGTAACAATACCAGTAACATATGTTAATAAGATCTGCAGTAGTACCAATAACGTATCAAAGATATGTATAAGATATTTGAAAATAAAGCAAAATTGTTGCAGATAACAAAAGTAATAAGCTAAAACCAACTTTGAATACAGTCAGACATGAAAGCTGGAGCAACACTGAATAAAATTGTGCAGAAATAAAATACTTGTTGCAATGTATACAGTAAATAAATCTGCTGATAAGCAAAAGTAAACATATAAAAGGAATCTGAAGTCCAAAACACATAATGCCGACTGTAATTGCAAAAATAAAAATTTAACTAATTAATACAACACAAGAGATAAACAGTTACTGTAAAGTCCATCGACAAAAGAAATTAATTAGTTGACAGTAATAGTAATAAAGTCCACATCATCAGAAAGAAGGGCACATCAAATACCGTTTACAACAGAAATTTATCCTGTTGTATACAATAGTCATAAAAATGCTGCAGCTGGTCAGTCTCATCAAAAACAAAAAAAGCATCTAGACCTCATCTGAAACAATCATGTGTTGGTTTGTGATTGACTTTTCAATTGCCCAGTAAGAGAACATTTATTTTGATTTATATTTTGTTTTTTACCTCTGTTTTTCATTGTTTGTGGGAAGAAAGGGATAGCTTATACATCAGAATATTAACTTGGATTCATACTTTGTTGCTTTACTTTTATTTTTATTGTTTGTTGTTAGAAAGGGATAGATTTATTTTAGACAGGTAAACTCTAGCCATCCCAAAGGGCCTAGTCATCTATAAATTCACACAGACTGAAGACAGGACAAACCAGAGCCTATCTGAAACAATCCAGTATTGGTCTGTGATTTATTGATTTTTACTGTTATCATGAGGTTTGACTGCAAGCAAGTGACTGGTACAACTGATACAGTAGGTCAGAGTGACAACTTTATTGTACTAAATTTAATATTTAGCTGTATATTGTTGGTGTGATTTTTCTCAATGAAATTAATGACTAGACTGCTAAGATAAATAATATTAAGCAAACTGCAATTAGAAAACATTTAGGAAAGGAAGTGTCTAGTTGTCAGTAAATATCAGAAATCCCCTATTAAACATGATACTACAATGATAAATTTGCAATTCAGGATACAAGTATTCAGAAGTCTGAGGATTCAGAGTTTGTAGAAGAAAATAAAAAAGAAAGAAAGAAGTTTATAACAAATATCAAGGAAGAAAAATAATGCAAAGAGAATACATACTAAAAAGGGCACTGCTTTCTCATGTAGCACACCGATTTTGAGGAATAATAACATTGTACTATCAAAAAAACTTCAGTCTAAAGGAAAATGCATTCTTTCTCCAAAGGAAAATGTAGAAAAAAGAAGCAGGAAATCAAAACTGAACTTGAAAGGACTGAAGAACATTACTGTAAGAAAAAAGTGGAGAAAGACAGAAGTTGACAACTTGGCTCAAGCTGTGGAAGTACAAAGCAAGCTGAATGAGAATTGTACACTAACAAATGTAGTCAGTAATGAAAAAAGTGGGCTTAATCAGACCAATGATGATGAAGATTATTCCTGATAGAGTAGATATTATTGAATTAGAAGTTGGAGATTCTTCAGGTTTAGTCAGAAGTGATCTACTTATAATTGGAGATTTAGCTATTAGAGGAATTGATACTTACATTTGCAGAGAAGATAATGAGCATTTAATAGTGTTATGCTTGCGAAGAACAAAAAAAGCAAAGGATGTGAGAAAGGCCTTAGAGTACATAACAAACCAAGAACCTTGAAAACCCCAAAATGAAGTTAGAAATCAGGTCCCAGACACCATCAGTAAAAGCCACAGGAAACTTTATTGTATAAAAAACAATACTGAGCACTTTTGTCTAGTGTGACCACGACTTCATCAGAATTCAAAAAAAAAATCAATGCAATGCTCACATTTAAATACTTCCTCTCCCAGTCACATGATTAATCAAGACAAATCAAAGCCCACAGTTACAAAGTCATTTGTATCAAGTATGAGTACACAAAATAAGTTTGTTAAAGAAACATACACTTAAAAAAAAAGAAAGAAAGAAAAAAAGAAAAAGACTGACTTTGCATAACTCAGAAAACATGTTACACATCATATGAACATAAACTTAAAACACTAGCCAGTGACAGTTCATCATTCAAACCTGGTGATGTTTCAGCATTTAATCTAATTTGCCATTTAAGTTTACACCGCTCAAGTAAATCATCCCATGGTCCCCCTCTACTATTCTTTGTGACAGTATCTAAACCAAAAAATAAAAACTTGTGAGTAGGAAATTTCGATAAATGTCTAAACAAAACATTAGAATCCTTTTGTTTTTTTACATCCAAAAATGTTTGTATATTCTATCACAAAGTTTTCTTTTGTTTTTTCCTACATAAAAACCATCACACTCTTGACACTTAGCTAGGTAAACTATGTAAGAAGTATTGCAGTTGCAATGAAAATCAGAGAAAATGTTCAACCCATTAATCATCACAAAGTCTTTCTCTAATATATGTTTCCATTGGGTGCAAAAAAAAAATACAACAATTTTCAGAGTGCATAGACCACCAAATTCAAGTATTGATGACCTAGAGGAATTCATACATTTCTTGTATGAAACATGGGAAGGAAAAATAATAGTGTCTGGGGATTCAACAACAACAAATAAATTATTTGTATTGTTGTCAGGGTAACGTTCTTTAGAATTGTGAAAGGAAAGGCCTAACTTTTTTGTATTCTATTCCTGAGAGCTTGCTACTTTCAGTCAAGTTT
>NC_056743.1:1285775934-1285873434 GCF_019279795.1 Protopterus annectens
TCTATCATTGTTCATGTTGGTTTGAATGACCTGAGATGTGCCTCCCTGGATTACATGAAAAGAGACATGGAAGAGCTCTCTGATCATGTAGCCCAGGCTGGTATGACCCTGACCCTGAGTAGCATCCTGCCCTCACCAAGAATGATACCTCAGTATAAAGAAAAAATTATCAATTTCAACAATTGAATTAGCTTCTGGTGTCATTCAAAGGGGATCCAGTGTCTGTCAGCCTGGGATGACATGCTCGACAAGCCACGTTGCTTCACAAGAGATGGCTTGCACCTCTCACCCCTAGGCTTTCGAATACTGGCCAAGGCTCTTCCTGCCCCCATAGTGCCTTTTTTAGGCAAGGCTCAAAAGTCAAACCCACCTTCGTAAACAGCACAATTAACAAAAAACTGAGGGTTATGCTACTCAACGCCAGGAGTTTAAATCTCAAAATGCACGCACTCGAAGCACTCCTCAGTATGGAGAGCATCGACATCTGTGCAGTAATTGAAACCTGGCTCAAGGCTCCAGATAGCATCCCAGCACTACCAGGCTACAACTCATACCACACATTTCGGCCACAACTCAAACGCCCTGGATCAGCTGGTAAACTCCCCTACCAGAGGTGAAAACATATTGGACCTGGTCATCACCAACATGGGGACAGGTGTTCCACACAGGAGGTCAACCCGCCACTGGTTAGATCAGACCATAAACTAATCACTCTAGATGTCCACACCCCACCACCACCCCTAACTAAGGAAACCACAGTAAAAAACTTTTCTAAAGCAAACTTCGCCTTACTTAAGACGGAGGTGGTAAGTTTTACAGCCCCCATGCAAAAGGGTAATGCTGCCCAAGATGCAGAAACCTTTACAAATGCACTCTATGAGCACCTACAAGGATGCATGGATCATGCTATCCCTAGCAAAACCAAGACTCACTCCTCTAAGAGAAGGAAACCAGTTTGGTGGACCCTGCAGTAAACAGGCAGTAAATAGAAGGAGGAAACTAGTTCAGAAAAAAAGCAAATCCCAAGAAAGAAAGACATCCCTGATCAGTATCAGTAAGAAACTGAGGTCCCTCATGAAATCATCCAAGGCTAACTTTGAAAGAAAAATAGCCAATAATTCAAAAGATAACTACAAAGCCTTCTTTAGCTATGTTAAGATTCTAAGTGGCATCTCACAGATATGCACTGAACTAGTGCAAAATAGCACAAAATATACTGAACCTACTGATATTGCCAACATCCTGGCAGATAGATTCAGTGCAAACTTCACCCCCTCTCACCTCCAACAGGGCCTACAACAATACCGGAAAAGTGTAGTGTCCCAAAAATCACAGACGCACAGGTGAAAACTGCCCTTTCAAAAGCCAAAAACACAGCATCAGTTGGACCAGATGGTGTCCCAGGCTGCGTCTTGCACGAACTACAGAACAAACTAACCCCCCCACCTAAACACGCTGTTCATCCTCAGCCTCTCCACAGGCTATGTGCCCATGGAATGGTGCATAGCAATGGTTTATTCCTCCCCACAAAGGAGGGGCCAAAACTAACCCTGGTAACTATCACCACCATAAGCCTGACTAGCCGGGTCTGCAAGGCTATGGAGTGCATCATCATCATGGAACTCATTAACAAAGACATTGAGAACCTCCAAACAGTTGACCTTACCCATTTCAGCTTTGTTAAGGGCAGATCATGCCTACTAAACCTAGTTGACTTCTTTGAGACAGTCACCAAGGCCATAGACGAGGGAAAGATGGTTCACACAGCCTACCTTGACCTTGCCAAGGCTTTCGACACCATTCCCCACTGGGGCATTACAGAAAAATCCACCAGCCTGAACATAAACCCCTATGTTACGAGATGGGTTGCCAACTGGCTTACAGACAGAACTTACATGGTAAAAATAGCAGGCTCCAGGTCCGACTCTAAACCAGTCACAAGTGGTGTCCCACAAGGCTTGGTCCTGGGACCCCTACTGTTTGGCAAATACTTCTCAGAAGTACAGGCAAACACAGGAGGACTATGGCTAACCAAGTTCAGCGATGACTGCAAACTGGGAGCCATAACTGACTCTCCGGCTGACATGGACATCCTCCAAAAGGGCCTTACTGAGACGGACACCTGGTGTCAAAGTCATGGCCTCAAGCTAAATGCCAAAAAATGCATAGTTATCCCGTTTGGGAAAAACAAAACACCCATGAATTACCACATAGGTGGCAGCCCCCTTAATACAGAAGAGGTAATAAGAGATCTGGGGACCCAGGTAGATAGTAATCTCTCCTTTGACAATCATATTGCCAAAGTAGTTAGGAAATCCTTCTATGTGGCCCATCTAATTACTAAAGGGTTCACATCTAGAAATAAAGAGGTTATAGTGCCCCTCTACATGTCACTCATTAGACCCATCATAGAGTACAATGCCCCATTTGGGATGTACCTCACAAGACACTTCCAACAGCTGGAAAGACCACAAAAGTACCTCACCAAGAGGATTACTGGTCTCAAACATATGTCCTATGCAGCCTGACTGAAAAAACTCCAGCTGTACTCAGTGGCATATCACTTACTCAGAGGTGATCTCTGCCTGACTTACAAAGCCATGTCCAACTCAGAATTGATGGACATGCTCCACCTAAAGAAATCCAAGTCACTGCGAGCCACATGCTCTAGTGAGCTAGACCTCGCCACAACAATAAATAGAACATGCTGGAGGGATAGATACCTGTCACAGAGACTCCCCATCCTTTGGAACAAAATTCCAAATTACATCAGGCAGAGCCCCTCACTAACACTCTTCAAGAGAAACCTTGACAAGCGGATGGGTAACAGAAAATACACCCCTCAGATCACTTCACTGGCTCTGCTTGACAGAGGATCAGTTAATTAATCAATGGGGCGGCGAAGGCCGACACACTCTGGCTAGGCTTATAAATGCTCTCGGGCAGGTAGCCTAGTACCTACCTATGAACCTATGAACCTATAATGCAGGATTTGTAAATGGCAGGTTGACAATCAAAACTACAAAAAATTCACTTAAAGGTGTTGCAGTGCAAAAGCTAGACAACAGGGGCAGTATACCTAGAATCTGTAGTTAATAATGACTGAAATGCAAGGCAAGGATTCAGAAGTACATAACTTGGTAACAACCTGCCGTACCAGAGACACACTGGCCATTCCAGACGTATCTACAGAAGTACAAATAGATACTGAATTGCACAGAGGGATAGCAGTATCCATTGTTTCAGCAAGAACTGCAAGAAACTGTTTCTACATATATGATAAGGAACAACAAATAGTTTTGTTTAAAACTGTATGCAGTGATTTAAATGATCACCTAATGGTATATTTAAGGTTTTAGCAATATTCAAAGGACAACTTAATTGTTAGATCTGTTTGTATGTGAAAAATAAGTAATTCAACTATTTGTAAGAGCATGGGTTTATCAATTACAAGTGTGAAAATAATTTATTTTAACAATTTGTCAGTAGCCATAAGTTATATCCAAAAAAGACACAATGGAAGACATTTGAGTTGCCTAGTTGCCATTCATAACTCACCACAGAGACAAAAAGGGGGCATAAACTTAAAGGTATTTAAAGACTACCACTGTTGTAAATTAAACAATTCCTGAACTACACTAATTACGATTGGATCTCCAGTCATAAGAAGCTGAGATCCCTCATAAAATCCTCCAAAGCTAGTTAACGAAAATAAAATTGCCACTGATTATAAAGACAACCACAAAGCATTCTATAGCTATGTCAAGAATCTCAATGGCAGCACTCAGATCTGCTCTGAGTTACAGCACAATGACACTAAATATACAGAACCAACTGATATTGCCAACATCCTGGCAGATAGGTTCAGTGCTAACTTTACCCACCTCTCATCCGCTAAAGGCCCCATCTCTATACCGGAAGAATGCAAAGTTTCTGTAATCACAGCTGCACAGGTAAAAACCACACTCTCCAAAGCCAAGAACACAGCATCCATGGGACCTGACAACATCCCAAGCTGCATTCTACATAAACTACAGAATGAACTGGCACCCCACCTAAGCACCATGTTCAATCATAGCCTCACCTCAGGCTTTGTGTCCACTGAATGGCGCACAGTGACGGTTATCCCACTCCACAAAGGGGTAGCCACCACGGACCCTGGGAACTACTGCCCCATTAGCCTAATGAGCCTGGTCTGCAAGGCCATGGAACTTGTCATCATGGAACTTATAAACAAAGACATTGGTAATCTCCAAACTCTGGACCCCACCCAGTTCGGGTTTGTAAAAGGCAGATCATATCTCCTAAACCTGACAGACTTCTTTGAAGCAGTCACCAAAGCAATAGACGAGGGTAAGGTGGTTCACACAGCCTATCTAGATCTCACAAAGGCTTTTGACACCATCCTCCACTCTGGAAATATAGATAAACTCACTAAACTAGGTATAAATCATATGTCATAAGATGGGTTGCCAACTGGCTCACTGACAGAACACACAATGTGAAAGTAGCAGACTACAAATTAGACTTCAGACCAGTGACAAGTGGAGTACCACAGGGTTCAGTCGTGGGTCCTTTCCTGTTTGGTATCTACTTTGAAGTACAGACTAACACAGAAGGTCTTTGGCTAATGAAGTTCGCAGATGACTTCAAACTAGGAGCCAAAACCAAAACTCCTAATGATGTGCACATCCTACAAAAGGGCCTCACTAAGACAGATGCCTGGTGTTAAAGCTATGGCCTCAAGCTCAATGCCAAAAAGTGCATTGTCATCCCCTTTGGTAAAAACTCTGTACCCATGAGCTGCCACATAGGTGGTAGTTTACTTAACACCGAAAGTGTGATAAGAGACCTTGGGACACAGGTGGACAGTAGTCTCTCCTTTGATAATCACATCACCACAGTAGTCAGGAAATCTTTCTATGTGGCACACCTCATCAGAAAAGATTTCTCATTCAGGAAAAAAGAGGTCATTGTTCCCCTCTACTCATCACTAATTAGACCCATTATACAGCACAACACCCCTTTTGGTATGTACCTCACAAGACATCTACAACAACTGGAAAGGCAGCAGAAATATCTCACAAAGAGGATTACCGGCCTCAAACAGATGCACTACGCAGACCGTCTCCAGCTTTATTCCATCGCATACCGCCTACTCAGAGGCGATCTCTGCCTAACATACAAAGCTATGTCAAACCCAGAGCTGTTGGACATGGTCCACTTAAAGAAATCCCAATCCCTCCGTGCTACACACTCTAGGGACCTAAACCTTGTCACCACAATAAACAGAACATGCTGGAGGGATAGATTCCTGTCCCAGAGACTTCCCATACTCTGGAACAAACTACCTATCTATATCAAACAAAGCTCCTCATTAGCACTCTTCAAGAAAAATCTTGATGATTGGATGGGAAATAGGAAATTCACCCCGGGGATCACCTCTGTGGCTCTACTCGACAGGGGCATAATATTCTTGGGTGGCAAAAGCCAGGGTATCTTTTTGGCTAGGTTTATATAGGCCCTAGGACCAATAGCCTAGTACCTACCTATGAACCTACCTATAAACCTATTATTTATTTGAGACATGTATGTCAATAAATTGTCCTGAATAGTAAATCTCCAGAGGTGAACTTTAAAGATCCATGTCCAAAACATGTAACAACCTGGGTTATGAGTGGACAGACCCAAGATCCAATCATAATTCTTGGTTAGTGCATGGCGATTTAGTTGGTCGCAAGTACTACAATAGTTTAAGAAAAAAAATTAGTAGCGCTAAGTGTTTTACAGCTTTGAAAGGTATAACACACACACCAAAGCAGCTACTGCAGAAGAGATGCATCAAATACAAAAAGGTTTAACATCTGTTAAACAGTTCATCCAGCTGAATGAAGGGCTTAATCATCATCATCAGCCCCCTTTTTCCCATTGTTTCTAATGGTATTGGGATATCATGTTAACTGTCACCAACTCTCTCGATTCAGAGCCACACTCCTGCCTTCTACAATACTCATGCCTGCCTATCACAGATCTTCTTTCACACAATCCATCAACCTCTTTGCTGGATGTCCTCGGGTCCTCTTACCTTCTTCCTGTCTGTCCCAAATCTTCCTCACCAGTTTGTCTTCTGCTTTTCTACATGTGTCCAATCCACCATAATCTGTTCTATTTGCTCTTTTCTACAATTGGAGCTACTTTGGCTTCTGCTCTTATGTCCTCATTTTTTTTATCTGTCCCACAGTGTGCATCCTACAACCCTTCTCAGGCACTTAATTTCCATCACCTCTAGCTTCTTCAACTGTTCTGCCTTTACTGCCCAGGTTTCTGCTGTACCATACAGTAGTACTGGTCACACCACTGTCTTGTACACCTTACTTTTCTACTTCTTTGGCATTCTTCTGTCACACACTACACCTGATACTCTATGCCATTTGGCTGCAGGCCCTCTGATTCTAGCTTTGACCTCTTCATTTAGACTTCCCTTCTCCTCAACCACCCATAACATAAGATACCTGAAGCTGTTTACCTGTTCCACTATCTTCCTTTCTATCTCTATTCTCAGCTTCTCCTGATTTCCCCAATCTGCTGCCATTATCACCATCTTATCTGTGCTTAGTTTCATCCCACGTGCCTTCAGTTTTGCATTCCATTCTCCTATCCTTTGCTGAAGTTCTAGCTCAGAGTCTGCCTGTAATGCCACATCGTCTGCATACAGCAACTTTGTTGATCTGTCCACTCCGATCTCTTTGCTAATGTAGTATGAAGAGCAGTGGGCTCAGAGCTGAAACCTGATGTACACCCACTCCCACTGGGAACCCCTCTGTGAGGCCAAACACTGTTCGTACTTGAGTCACTGGATCCTTGTACATAGTCTGCACTAATTCTGCCAATGTTTCTGGGACTTCAAACCACTGCAGTACTGCCCAGATCAGCTTTCTTGGGACCTTGTCATATGCTTTCTCCAAGTTTAGGAATGCCCAGTTGGACTCTCTCCTCATTTCTAGTTTCTTCTAAAGTATCTGTCTCACTGCAAACATCGGGTCAGTTGTGCTGCATCCTGATCTGAATCCAAACTGCTCATCTCCCATCCTACATTCTACTACTCTGAATATCCATTTATCAATCACCCTCTCCAGAACTTTCATGTAATGTAATAGGAGTTTGATGCCTCTGTACTGCCCACAGTTGTGGATGTCCCCTTTGTTCTTGTACATTGGCATGAGTATGCTTATTCTCCATTAATCTGGGATACGCCTTTCTCTCCACACTGCTATAAGTACCCTCAGGAGCCATTTCTCCCCTATTTCACCAAGCATCTTTATCATAGCTGCTGTAACCTCAGCTGAGCCTGCTGCTTTCCCTGACTTAATTTTCCTTAGTGCTGTTATTACTTCTTCTAGGGTGGGATCCTCTTCTTCTCTCATTGTAGGCTGTTTCTGGGACAGAACAGATTCTGTGGAGTTTTCTTCATTCAGACACTGCTGGAAATACTCCTTCCATCTACCTTTGATGTCCTGTGGACTGGTGAGCAGGTTGTTGCTGGCATCCTTTATGAAGGGTGTCTGACTATATCTTCTTTATCTTTCTGTCTTTGGCTTACAACCTGATATAGTTTCTTTGTGCCACTTACTGTGTCACTTTTCAGAAATTGGTAGAGTGCCTCTGATGCCCTATTCTTTGCTATTACAACTGCTTTCTTAGCTTCTTTGTTAGCCAACCAGCAGTCCTTCCTAGCCTGGTCAGTCTATTCTATCTCCCACTTCTTCCTGCACTCCTTCAAGCTTAAGAAAAGCTTGTTAAGCACCTTTCTGATGTCAAAAAGGTGCTTCACCAGTATGTCTTGTCCTCAATTTCAGAACGTAATTGCTGTGCTCCATGCACTACAAGAAACTTAAAATTAATAAAAGAGACTTTGAGTGCTATAAATTAACCAACTCCTGTCCTTAACAGGTAATAGTTAATAAGGACCTGTGTAAGCCTATATTTATTAGCATGGAATTGTGCATGCATATAAACAAAATGGACATGGAGACTGGCATACCCAGTTACCACAACAGGTCAAAATGGAGGTTGTACCAAGGACTGGAGTAGTAGAAACTCAAAATCTCAAGAAACTTCTAATGATTCCCAGCAGCACTAATGTAAAACAACAATACATATCCACTAACAATTTAACAAAGGACTGCTAACAAGCCCTTTCTGATAACTTCAGCTAGATAAAACGGTAATTACATGGATTGACAAGTTCAGCACCATTACAGCTGCTTCTAAATATGCTACAGAAATTATAAGCGTGGACACAAACAAATTGTAGTGGATTTGATATGTTGAATAGGATTGAAAACCATATGGTTGTCCTCACAGAAAATTCTGCATATGTCCTACATTTTAAATGTGTATACAGTTACTAGCACTTTTCTAAAAGTGATTCTTATAAAATGTAATCCAAAGTCTAGCCAAAACATCTTAAAATCATTGGACCCATGGACATTGATGAAGGAATAAATGTTCAGACTTCCACCATAGAGGGAAGGGTGACATACTACCAACCACAGATAGATGAGCTGACCTGGTCCACATCTAGGTGGATATCATGTACTCTGATATACCTTTAAGAAGCTAGACATACTGCAGGATGAGAGTTATGTCACAGGATGAGGTTCACCATGTGTGAATAAAATTTCAGTGAAGCAAGATCCTCTTTCTTTGTATTTTGTGTATCACTAGGCTTTATGCATCAGCCTGACGTAGTGATCCTTGATGCTCCTGTTCCAGTTATATGTAACTTGGGTCTGGAGCCAGAACGTGACATCAGAAGTGTGAGCATGAGGCAGAACATGACATCAGAACTGTGAGCGTGAAGCAGAACATGACATCAGAACTGAGAGCATGAGCCAGAACATGACATCAGAACTGTGAGCATGAGCCAGAACATGACATCAGAACTGTGAGCATAAGCCAGAACATAAGATCAGAACTGTGAGTATGATATCAGAAGAAGCTGGAGATGTCACAAATAGGTATTTTTCATTTCTGCCGACTGAGATGCAATAAGCTGCATAAGTTGTCTTCTCCACTCATTCATTCTTCTACACAGATGTTCTTTGATTTTTTTTTTTTACCCAGTTTAATGTTTCTCACAAAATACAGAGCATATATATTTTTCCCTGATCTATCTGCATCTAACTCAAACCTCAATTTTTGTGAAGATTTAGGCTTACATTTTGTCTTGTTATGACATCAGTCATACCACCAGCAGATCTGTAATTACAGGGCAACTTGTCAGAAAACAGAAGTCCTGTATCAAGAGATTTGAGTAAGTGGCCTCAGTGACAAATCACAGAATGTCCTGTGTGCCGTGCTCTTTCATTTTGCAGGCATGGAAGCCAGCAAAGTATTTAGTAATGTTTCTCTGAAACATGAGGAAATAGTTCTTCATCCAGAAAACTCTATTGCTCTTTACCAGAAATTAAAAGATAGAAGAGAATGTTGATATATAACTGTGATTCCCTAATTAGAGACAAAATACCTTGTGAAAAATGAGATAATCGGATAAGAAACTAACTTTTCAGAGAATTGCATTTGACACTAGAAAAAGCCATCAATATATGTTGTGCAAATGAATTAAGTATGCAGTTAAAACATATAATGAAAGCCATAGAAGATTGCAACATTTATATTGTGCAGGAAAAGAACAAGAAATTAAAGCCCCACAGCAATAAATATAATAAAAAATAAATGTAAAAATGCAGGTGACTATGTTATCCAAGATGACATCCCATAAATAATGAGTGAAAACAGGAGTCTAGTGTAAACATCATGGTTTCAAGCATGAAAGATGGCAATATAAGGAAAAAAAATCAATTTTGCAGAAAGTGCAGAATTGTTGGTATCATGGAAGAATGTAGAAAATAAAGTATTATGTGAAGTAATTCATGGCAAAAATTAGGAGGTGCAGCACCCAGCAGGATAAAAGCACTCTAATTAAACTAAACAAATAACTCAGAGAACAAATGAAATCTACCAAAGCCAAATATGAGGTAAGTTTGGCCTCTCAGGCCAAGAACAACCACAAAGCATTCTTTAGCTATGTCCGCAAACTCAAAGGCAATACACAATTGTGTGCAGAGCTCATTGCAAATAGAGTCACCTATACTGAGCCAGAAGATATAGCAAAACTTCCCTCAGTAAATATCATCAAATATAACTCCCCCTACTATCACTATGGAACAGGTCCTTAATGCTCTCTCTAAGACCAAGAACACTGTGTCAATGGGCCCAGACAATATACCAGGATGCCTTCTAAATAGCATGAAACATGACCTATCAGGGCCTCTGGAATTACTATTTAACTGTAGCCTCCAAACAGGCTTCATGCCTTATGAAGGGAGAAAGGCAACAATCATCTCTTTGCACAAAGGTGGGCCATCTACAGACCCTGGAAGCTACAGACCCATAAGTCTCACTAGTCTTATATGTAAAGCCATGGAAAGAATTATCATGGAGATGATCAGTAAAGATACAGTAAACCTCCAGACACTGGACCCAACCCAGTTTGGTTTCATAAATGACAGATTATGCCTACTCAACCTGGTGAACTTCTTTGAGAAGGTCACCAGAGCAATGGATGAGGGCAAAATCATTCACACTGCCTACCTTGACCTGGCCAGGGCATTTGACACAATACCTCACCCGGGCATTGTTGAAAAACTCAAGAGGTTAGGTACAAACCTATATGTTGCCCAGTGGATAGCCAACTGGCTCACAGACAGGACTCAGAAAGTTAGAATTGGGGAGTCCACCTCTACAAAGAGGCCAGTCACAAGCAGACTCCCTCAGGGATCAGTCCTTGGACTGCTCCTTTTTGGCATTTACTCCTCAGAAGTCAAGGCCAATGTCAGTGGTCTCTGGCTGACTAAATTTGCAGATGATTGCAAATTAGGAGCTGTCATTGAATCTCACACTGACACAAATGTTCTCCAGGAGGGGTTGACACAGACAAACAGCTGGTGTCAGAGTCATGGACTAAAACTAAATGCCAAGAAATGCATAATAGTATCCTTTGGGAAGTCATCTATCCCTGGTAACTATCATACTGACAACACACCCCTTAGAGCTGATCCATTAGTCAGGGACTTAGGGACACACATAGACAGTAATCTAGCCTTTGATCAGCACGTGACTACTGTGGCGAGGAAATCATTCTATATTGCACAACTTATAAACAAAGGTATGGCATCTAAGTCTAAGGAAGTAATTGTTTCACTGTATTTGGCATTCATCAGACCTATCATTGAGTACAATGCCCCTTTGGTATGTACCTAACCAGGCATATCCAACAACTGGAACGTCCACAGAGGTTCCTTACTAAAAGAATACAGGGCATAAGTAATATGTCCTATGCAGACTGCCTCAAGGCTCTATCCCTGTATTCTATCTCCTACAGTCTTTTGAGGAGAAATCTATGCCTGGAATACAGGGCATTGTCAGACCCCACTATGATGGACCTCCTGCATATCCACAAAACAAACAGTACCAGAATTACCCATTCTAAAGACTTAAACATTGCCTGTGATATAAATAGGACCTGCTGGAGAGATAGGTATGTATCCCAGAGACTACCCTGTCTATGGAGCAGGCTTCCCATCCATGTGAAGCAGAGTTCCTCCCTAATCCAATTCAAGTGCAACTTGGATAATTGGATGGGAAACTGGAACTTCATCCTGGTATGGCACCTATGTCTCTGATGCAAACAGGTAACCTGTAAATGGTTCATCTCCCAGGCCCATGCTTACACTTATCAAGGGTATTATAACTTGTCAGAGATTTGGGATGCATGGCTATGCTTAATAAGGCCTTTGTAGTCGTTAGCCAAGTAAACACCTATGAACCTATGAACTAAAACAGTGGTTGAGCATCATCACAGGGCTTTCTATATCAATCACAGAAGAAGCAGAAGGGCAGGGAGAAATTAAGTAAGGAAAGCACAGCAGCACCACCAACAAATTCAAGGCAGAGGTGGGTACTATACATTGCTGCACTGGCAAAGAGATGGCATCTAGTCCACAACTATGGGTCATAAAAAAGATAACACCGATTAAAAAGATGCATATATTATCACACCAAGGATATCCAGAGCAATGCATGATTTGCATCATACACAAATTACACAGAAGCAGAGACAGTCATCATCACTTGCACAAGCGGATGGGGATACAATGACAGGCAAATCCAACACTATGATATGGGATATAGTCATGGAAGATTAACAGGTAACCATATATTCCAGGAGGTTGTGGGGTGTGAGGCTTGTAGTGTTGGGGCTCAACTGAGGTCTATGGCAGGGAAGCTGTAGATCTACAGGAATGTGCACATGCATTCTGAAGGAATATATTGTGTTCATCCTGATGATCACTATTGCCCACAACTTGGCTAACACTCATGATAGGGACAGTCTCCATGTCCACAAGTGACAGTGATGGTGCCTCAACAATGGGCTGTGTTATCTGACTTGGGACAGTAAGTGACTGACCTTATCACCTCCAGACACTCCCATGCCCACGGAATGCATTTTCTGTGGACAGAGACTGGAAAGCAGTTACAATGTTCATAGGTTCATAGCAGATTTCTAGGCTAATGGCTTAAGACCCCTTACAGGCCTTGCCAATGTAACCCAGTTTTAAGTTTAAATGTGGAATTTGCACCCAAATCTACCAAGAAAAGTATATATCCAAGGTGCAAAAAACAGAGGAAAGGCATCCAGTTTCCATCCAAAGTCAATTTTATTTTAGAAAAAAATCCACATGCAGGTTAGAGCATTAGAGCAAGAAATCTGGACAAAGCCATACATAGAAGTGGGACAAAGGCCCAAAAATAAGGACACTTTTTAAATATTGCTCTTATAAACTTACAAGTAGTAGGCTTTGCATTAGTATGAATTTTCTGAAGGGTATGAAATCTGAAACTCAAACATATGCCATTATTTTCTAACTTCAATCTTTAATGATTTGCCATTAATTTGCCAGAAAACCACAATTTTATGAAAAAAAGACCAAAAATGTGATGCAAAAATCTGGATATTCTGGAAAAATCTACACACACACACACACACACACACACACACACACACACACATACACACACACACACTTTACAAGCTCTTCTGCTGCATCCTTCTTTTTAGAGAGAAGAATGATAAACTGCATATGGAGGCAGAGTGTGTGTGTGTGTGTGTGTGTGTGTGTGTGTGTGTGTGCGTGTGTGCGTGTGTGTGTGTGTGTGTGTGTGTGTGTGTGTGTGTGTGTGTGTGTGTGTGTGTGTGTGTGTGTGTGTGTGTGTGTGTGTGTGTGTGTGTGTGTGTGTGTGTGTGTGTTCTACCTTTTACTTATGTCAGTAATTATATTCTGGAGTCCTTTAAAGTTCAGATCAGCTTTGTAAACATGTAAATGATGAAAATGTCACAGCCTGAGCCATTTTCTGTGATTCGATTACAACACAACACAAGGTGTCGTATTATCTTATAATTTGGAAAAGGGCTATATAACTTAAGGAACCCCACAACTGTAACATAGAATGAAAAGGCGTTTAGTTATGCACCAGTACTTCCTCACAGTAACCATCTTCATGTTATATCAGTAAACACACGCACAGCTTTATTATCATAACTTCCCTTCTTCTCTGCTATAATTAATTCCAAGGAAGTGGAAGACGTGGGGGTTGTACTATGCTGTCAAATCATTACAGAAAACAGCCATATTGAAGGAAAGAAGGAGTCTACAATGGTACAGAGAATGTACTCCACTAAAACAGCCATCAATTTAATGTAACAAATAAATAATTAAATACATGAAATGAAAAGCAGCAGTAAGTGACTACTTTTTCTATATGCAGAACTTCAGATGAAATTCTACATGTAGAGCAATAACATTTACTGATGCTGTGAGCGTGATTATGTAGTTGTACTTAATGTTTTTTATTAAACTGATATGTTTTTAAGAGAATACACCATCTGTACATTTTTATCATATCCCACACATCTAATAATCCCATCACACTGAAATGTTTGAAAAACTTCAGAATGATCATGATGGTACAGTGAGCATAAGATAGAAGTGCTGCAAGTCTGAAATAGGATTTGCTATGAGTTCTTGAGTCATCTGAGCTTTCCTGGCAACAATTTCGCCTAAGCAGACAGACCAAATACAGCATGTCCAGTTATGAGAATAGAATTCTAAATAATCATTATAAAAAGCAATTTTATATGAAGCAACCCCTGCCAGTACACCTTGATCTGTGAAGATAAAGCAGTCCGTAGTAGACAGAATAGTGCCAGAAACAAGACTACCAGTAAGTGATTCTGTACATACAGTGCAAAAAAAAAATCAAGATTTTGTAACAAGCTAGCATGGTGTAAAAGTAGCATTTAGCCAACTGCCCACAGCCCACTACAAATTAGCTCTGAGTAAGCAACAAGTATTTGTCAGTGCATCTGTCTAAATAGATTAGATTACAGCAAAAAAGCAAAATTCATACTATCTTCCCCCATTTGTCTGTTTTTTTGAGTAAGTTCACCCATTTATCTTTTTTAAACATTCCTATATGCTGGCCTTCTTCATGGTTTTCTATTCTACTGCTTGTCTTGCTCTCTTGCACATTATAAACCTGTTATATTATGCCATTTCACTTGCTATTAGTATACATACATACATACCATCAAGAAAAAAATAAAAAAATGTAAACTATGTAAAGTCACTTCAGTCTCTTTCACAGTCAGCTGTCTGTCCAATCAAATGAAGGAATGATAGATTATTTCCGTAATACAATTCAATTGCAAACAAACAAGTTAACTCACTAACTGTCTGCTACTGTTTGTTTCTCGCTCTTTTCCCAGCACATTAAGCCCGGGAAGAGAGCGAGAACCAATCAGTAGCCATTCAGCCCATCCATGTCACATACATGCCTGTGGAAGTGGCAGTCCGAGCCCCTTCCATTAGAGTTTTGGGCATCACACCGATGCCTTCACTCCTTAGTCCAGACTGCTTTTACAGTAGTCTGGCTTTATAGAAACTATATATTTTTTTTAAAACCCCGGAACTCTGCGAGCATGCACAGTTCGAGTTCCGGGACTTCAGTGAGTCAGTCGGACTCGCAGCTAAATAAGCAACAGCCAGCTTAGAAATAATAATTATTATATAAAATGTATATTTTATTTACAAAATGTACTTTATTTTTCTTTCTTGTTGCGGGGGCTGCAGTCCTGCTGTCCGATGGGACGAGCCACCCCTGAAAATAAGCACAGAAAAGGCAAATAAATAAATAAAGATATCAACAGCAGTGTAGAAAGGAAGGGGTTTATAAAGCTTAATTTATAGTAAGGTTATGCAGCTTAAACATCACCAAGTTTAAAAAGTAGGTCAAAGAATGGGAGGGTGAGTGGGAAAAGTAACCAGTAGGGAGTCGCCAACAATGCCTGCAGTTTTTGCATACCTTGAGTCTTCTCAGAAAAGACAAGGCTACAGAAATACTCTGTGAAATACTCTGTGTACTGAAGACCCTTTGGAGGCAATATTTACCACCAGTGACCTCAGCAGCATTGCATACTTCCTGTTTCTATATCCCATGTCACTGTGCATCTGGTGCTAGTATCCCACAAACCGCAAAGCACACTCACCATCTCTAAAATGCTGTGTGTCACAGAAATTTATGTCTGGATCACTGGCCTGCACAACAGTTGGTTTGTAATAAATGTTTTTGCCATATCAAAGATGGCTCTAGAGTCAGTGCCTATCCCATGTCTATAACCTATGGCGGGAAAGTGCACCTCAGAGGTGGTGTGCATTCCGATGATGTATGTGTGTGTGTGTGTGTGTGTGTGTGTGTGTGTGTGTGTGTGTGTGTGTGTGTGTGTGTGTGTGTATGTGTGTGTGTTCTAGAGATACAGGTGCAACCCATAATGAACTCTCAGGTATAAGTTGTCATCATGCACTGGTGGGGCCATATACTCAGCTTGCACCTCTACAGGCCATCCCTCAACCAGTGTTTCAGGCAGTGCCATCAAACTGTGCCACTTGCTTGTTGCTATGATTATCAGTCACAGATCCCCTGCTGACATCAGTCTTATGTTATTCTGTTGTACTGGACCCTTCACCAATGCAACCTGTGGATGTAAGAACAAACATGACACCACTGTCTACCCATACACATATGCCTCTATAACTCCCAGTGGCATGCATACTATTACATATTAAAATACAACAAAATCATAATTTGACAGTCATACTATATCATGCAGGTTGCCACAGTTGCAGAGAAGTGGTATCTGGAAGAAAAGATATGCAGATAGGCCTTGGTCAGTCCTCCCATTCATGCATGCAGTGTTGTGTACTACATTGAACTGGACATTATTTACCTGGTGCTTCTCCTAACTAGTAGTGGGCACCAGCCCAGTTCCCACATTCAAGTCACCCCCAGCTATTAGGTACTGCTCTCCATGGTTGGTGAATGATGCCAACATTTCCCCAACCTCAATGAGCTGCTTCAGTATTAATGGCTTGTGTGTTGCAGTGTTCTGTTCCTTCTTCTTGGCATGGAGTATCACACCAGTAACACTTCAACACACCTGCTGCAGATCCTTATTTTGGCCACCCAAAGCATTCACAATATGCTCCTGTCCCTACATAATCTAGTCCTGATAAATGCTTGCTTGTGACACCTTTGCCCAGGTTGCATATAATAGGCATAGAGAGGGTCTTTAGTAGCATTTAATTCTTCTGGATAGTAAACTTTAAGACATTTGTCATCCCTTAGGTGGCCATACTACTATCCATACACTTGTGAGCAAAACATGTCAGCCAGTGAGTGTCTATACTACATTGTGGGATGCACATAACTATAGCCAGAGCCACGACCATTATGCACCTGGTTAATAGCTGGAATTAGTGATAAGTGCAGGCTGCTCCCATTTGAATACTGCAGCATTGGGTTACCAGCTGAAGTTAGTGCTATGCACAGTCTCTTTCCCAATTATATACTGTAGCCATGGCTCAACATATGACCTTGAAATCCCATAATCCCTGCAACATGTTTTATCTGTGATTTCATATGTACTTGGTTTCAGCCCCCTTGCCACTGACAGTATACAGCCAAGCTATTATATTCTGACATATAGGTCATTTCTCCCGTTGAACTGTGTCTTTACTATAATTATACTGTTTCTTTTTTCATCTGATATGCTAGATTGTAGTCTTATATTATGTAAATATCATATGTCTGAATATATGGAGCTTTTCTCCCCGGGCCTCCGCTGAAAATGGGCATATACCCAGTCGGACTTTCCCAGTCAACAAATGTAAGATAAATAATAAATAAATAAATCTATATACTAGATCATCTGCCTTTATGTCAATGATATCCATCACTACCCTATGGTTTGTTGATGTTGCAGGACTCCTTCCTTAACTCTGGGAAGCTCCACATCTATACAGGCTTTTCTGAAATGGTTCTGTTTACAAGTAGTGCTGTTGTAAGTATTGCTGGACAAATTGTACCTCAGCTTTACATCACTCTAAGAACAGCCACTTAGTGCTGTGGTCATTCTAATGAAGATAGTCTGTGACACAGTCTGAGAATCATTGCCAGTGTATAAGGCAGTTACCATACATGATGGCAAAAGCTGTACATACAACACTGAGCACAAAGTATATAATCTGTGTGCCCCCATAAGGCATATGCATGCTTACACCACCATGGCACAGTACTAACACCATATTCTACTGTCACAGTGGAGCATTACAGTATATGATGTGATTGACATCGTGCACCATTGTGCATGTGGGTATCATTTTACTCACAAAGTAGACCTGAATGAATGGCCGTGGCTACTTTAAGCAGTGAGGAATGCAGGGCTCATGCATAACATGTCATGGAGTGCAGGGTTTTCCTATTTATCCTGCACAGGAATTTCATGGAGTGCCTGCTGAGCCTGTATGATGTCTCATTGCATAAGGTGGGTACCTGGTATGAGCTGGTTGTAATATTGAATGATGCCACTGGCATCTCCCATTCTGGAGAGCACTGTTGGCAAAGTACAGTGATCTGAAGTGTCACCACCCTGACCTGCTTCACCCTTGGAATGCACAGGTTCCAAGAGCTGGAGATGTCATTTAAACATTTTCCAGTACCTACAGACTACATAATTTACCTTCCAGAAGTGGAGGAGCAGCAACACCTCATCTGCCAACAGCATGTGTATGATGTCTATGCCAGCCTACTGCCTAACTGCAACTGTGTTTATAGTCTATGGTTTGCAAAATGTTTCCCTGTCATGTTATTCTTCTGCAGGTCCGTTTATGCAAAAGGAGGAGGAGAAAGTTGTCAGATATGGTCACCTCACTTTGTACCAGCTACTGACTCTGGCACTGGGTCACCAGTGCCCACCAAATCTGCCTTTAAGCATGAGATGATGCTTCCCTTGCTAAAGGTGAGCTTGAGGGGCCACTAGTGCCCTGTGTGTCTGCATCTCATAAGGGGTTGAAAGCTCCTCATTTGAAAGTTGACCAGAAGAGTCTCCAGTGGTCTCTCAGCATTAGTGGTGGAGGCTAAGTTATAGCAGCAGCTGGATGTCTGCCTTGGCAATGTGGAGCTCCTTCTGGTATGACTAATAGATTTTTCTGATTATCAGGCCCACTCTTTGGGCCTCCAAGGAAACACCTGGCCCATAACATTGATAACTCAGGATGAGTGATGCCTGGTTTTGTTACTCTCTTGGCCAGTCTGGTATATCACTGTGCCAGGACCCCACCATTTCCCCATCCTGGTGTTTCCCCTCCTTTATATGTCAGCTTCCATTCTTTGTTTACAGTAAACCCTCTCCATCACCACTTGTCTATCATCTGTATCCATCCACTACTCTCCCTACCTTTTCTATGCATACTAACCCTGTCTGTCTGAGTTTCTGTTCTACATGTGTCTGTCTGCACCTGCTACCTGCCCTTTTCCCACTGGTCCATTCACAGCCATCCCTCTCTACATTCCTCATCTACATTTCTTTTGTAAATCTTACAAAAAGAGTTCTTTCTCTAGAAAAAAAGCTTTCTTTCCTCCCCACCTTTCATACAGTACAGCTATCCTTGTATGTTTACCTCTGCTTACTGTTCTCCTCTTTCCTACTTTCCTATCTGCCCCATTCACATTATGAACAGAGTTGGCACTTTGCTGTGCAAAACCACATTGGTCTCTCTGGTAGCTGGTATTCAGCAACTCATGTGCTGAATGAGCTGAAATGCACTGCAGTGTTACATTGCCTATATCAGCTCACACGGACTCAGCTGTGCTAGCTTGCTGTAGCTGTAATGCCCATCACCTTGTGTCTTGTTATAGCATTGCTCCTTTCATAAAATGAGCAAGCAAAGGAGAGTAGTAATGCTGGAATTTAATTCATCCTAAAGTCTTAGTGAGCATCTTCATGAGGTGGACTCTGTTTTTACAACATCTCACCAAGATGACAGTGATATACAGACTGCATTTTATATAGCATACATCATAGACAGAAGTAGGTTAAAAAATAAAGAAGATAGCTGGGTGCACACATCCCAGGATGAAAAAGTGCCCGATCCTAGTATGCACACTGGAGGCACACTGGAGCCAGGAATGAAAAAAATAACAGGGTAGAATCCTCAAGACATAGAAACATTTCTACAATGGGGTTAGGCAGGCCTAGGGGGAGGATGGCTCCCTGATGTAGAAGGAAGTAGTAGCCCACAAAAAAAACACAAACAAATGACAGGCAAAAAAAGAGCCACAGATGATAGTGTGGATTATTGAGGATAAGAGAAATTCTGAATTGTTACTATTAGGCAAGAAATCAATAATTTCCAGATAGAAGATATTAAAAAAGTTTAACACAGAAATTACAGGAAAGAAAAATAGGCATGTGCGTATTATCGCAACCAGATTCCACACTCAGAACCTGAAATAGTAAAAGTACCAGGTGATATCCAAAAATGTATGCGTGTTAACTATAATCCATTTCAAGATGTGTTCTGTAAATGTTTTTAGCCCAAGTGCTTTGAGTTCTGGTTGATGACACCCTAATATAGTTTTGCCGCAGTGTGAAGGTCTTTGGAGACATTTCTCACCTGTTTTTTTAAACAATTCCACAGCAAGCCGAAAACGGAATGCGAGAAATCCCTAAAACCGGAGACCACCTTTTAAAGAATGCCGTTATAAAACTTAGTGAGTGCAAATACACATTTGCAGTGACAGAAAAATCATAAAGGATATGAAATTGGAACCTGACAGATTTGTCATTACTGTGGTGACTGATGTCCTCAATTTTTTGGACCACAAATGCAGTTTTTAGGTGTCACACAGTATCTATAGACTAGGAAAGGCAGACTTCATGCAGAATTGTGCATGCTTGACAGGCATGCTTAGGCTGATTTAATTCAACACCAATTTTTGGAAGTGATGAGGTAGGTGTTTGTACAGACATGTAAAATTTTGTCTGACTGATGCCATGGAGTAAAAACAGTTGTTGGTTCAAACAGGTACCATGGATTAACGAGTACAAGTTGGTAGGGTGTCACAACACTCATGGTTCCATCATTGTCCAGCTGGCTACCATCAACAGAAACAGAAAAACTAGCCATAGTTAGTAGGCAGAAAGCTGCAAAGGTAGCAAGATGTAGTGAGGAGTGTTAGACTGTCGTCCTTACAAACTTTGACTACATTTATCACCATAAGTACGGCTTCCAAAAGAGCCGTTTCTCCTCCTCCGAATCTGGTTGTAATAATACATAAGAACCAAAAATTATCATATAAGAAAAAAACTGTCAAAAGCTTTAAATGCAAATTTGTGTTCCTTAATATAACAGATCCATGAGGAAAATTATATAGAGCAAGAAACTTTGGGTCATTTGGAAAAGAAGTGAGTGAGGAAGTGTGAAGATATAAAGAACAAAACCTAAAGATTCTTGAGAGGTATAAAAAAGAAACATAGACATGGGAAAGAAAGAGAGGTCTGATATGGTGCAATATTTATGCAAAGGAGAAAGGCAAAGTGATCAATACAAAAAAGATCAAGTCTAAGGATATTTAAAGAGAATTATAGGCAAAGGCACTCAAATATGGAAAACTTCACAATACGAAAAATAAGATCACAAAGGGGGAATGTAAAACAGATTAGTAAAGTAGAAGTTAACCAAGTAGAAGCTGAGATTACATAATACCTGCAAAGTGAATGATTTATTATAGAAAGTCTAACACAAGTTATATCACAGCATGGTGGAATAATGATCCCTGAAGTAAGGAGAAACAGGTGGAGCAGAAGACATCTGAAGAACTATGGACATAGGAAAGAGAATGTGATGAAATATGATGCAATATTTATTCAAAGGAAAAAGCAAAAGTAATCAATACAAAAAAGCAGCAACAAAGATATTTGAACAGAAATATAGGCAAAGGCATCCAGATATGGAAACTTTCACAATACAAAAAAATAAGAAAGTAAAGGGGGGCACTAGAAAAAAGGAATAGTAATGGAGACATTAAAGAAATAGAAAATGAAGTTATGGAGTGAGCCCAAAGGGCGAACAGAGTGGGCTGGCCCAGGCCCTTAGAGCAGCTCTGGAAGACGATAAACAATCAGTAAGGTAAATTGTAACAGATATAGTAATGGAGGAAGGGTAGAGAAGAGAGAATGGAAGGGATAAGTTGTACTTTTAGAGAAAAAGGAGGGGTTAAGTTGAAGTTACTTTAAAGAAAGAAACACGTATTGCAGCGGACAAGGAAGAGTAAGCTCTAGTTGCAGCAGAGAAGAAAGTTGCCTTAGTAAAGAGGAAACAGGTAATGGTACATAGCAAGAGAGAGGTACAGTAAGAGATCTTGTGGGGGAGAGAGTTGCCAAGTATAGAAAAATGATAAAATAAGAAATAATGGGATAGTGATTTAAGAACACTATGTTAGGATTCCACATAGACTTTCTATTATAGTGCGCTATGTATGGTTACAGTAAGAAGCATCATACTAATTAACAGGAGGTACTGAGATTTCAGTGGAATGGAGAGTGATATTGGGATGAGACACCCTGGGAAAGTAAGGGGTGATGCACAATGCAGCCGTGTAGTCAGAGGCTAAGGGACAGAGACAAAAAAGTAGTAAGACCAGTTAGCTATCAGATATATTCACTAGTAGTGGTCAGATTCCTGGTTAATAGGAGCAGGCTTCCACCGAGAAAGAGATGAATGTTTCCTGGAGTCAGCTTTGTGTTGGGACACTCTGGTATGCCCAAAAAGTAAGGAGTGGTCAGTTATAGGAGTTCTTCAATCACTAGTAGTGGTCAGATTCCTGATTAATTGGAGCAGGCTTCCACCAACAGACATGAATGTTCCCTGGGGTCAGCTTTGCATTGGGACACTCTGGTATGCCCAAAAAAGTAAGGAGTGGTCAGTTATGGGAGTTCTTTATTCATTAGTAGTGGTCAGATTCCTGAGTAATTGGAGCAGGCTTCCACCGAGAGAGATGGTGCATTGGGACACTCTGATATGCTCACAAAGTAAGGAGAAGTCAGTTATGGGAGTTCTTCATTCACTAGTAGGATAGAAGAAGTAAACGAAACAGTAAGAAGTTCAAATGTACAGGATATGAAATGGGATGAAGTAATGGCCAGAGAAATTGAAACAAAGTTAATAAAAAGCTCCTAATTGAAAACCCCAGGCCCAGATACAATACCTAACTTCTGGATGAAAATATTAACATATTTACATGAAGATTTAGTCCTGAGTAAGAACTACTTACATGTGCATCCCAAACAGACACCAACGTAGTTAACTACTGGAAAGATAATACTATTCCTCCTTAAGAGTGAAACTGCAAGCTATCCTAAAAACTATATACGAATAACCTGCATTCTGATGATGTATAAACATGCATACTGGAATTGATGCCAACATAGTTTATAGTCATTTAGAAGAAAACTCAGTCATAGCAAAAGAACAAAAGAGCAACAAAAAGTCACATGGACAAAGGATCATTTGGTTAAATAAAGTCATAATGGGGAATTGTAGAAAGGGTAAAATCTAAGTAAGGCATGGATAAATTAAAAAGAAGAATTTGACAGCATCCCATATTCATGGATAAAGGAGTGCTTACAGATATACAGGGTGGTGCAGTGGTGCAGCGGTTAATGCTGTCACCTCACAGCAAGAGGTTTTCTGGTTCGATTCTCGGCCGGGGTGCCTTCTGTGTGGAGTTTGCATGTTCTCCCTGTGTTTGCGTGGGTTTCCTCCGGGTACTCCGGTTTCCTCTCACATTCTAAAGACATGCGTCTGGAGCATTTCTCCCCGGGCCTCCGCTGAAAACAGGATCTGTGGAACCTAGTCGGACTTTCCTGGTCAACAAATGTTAAATAAACAAATAAATAAAAATAAAAATATAAGATACACCCTACCCTGATCAATTGCATTACAGTGACAAACCACTTTGCAGCTAACCATAATAAAGCACAATTTATTATCCAAGGATAAAACATTCAAAGGGAGATTTCCAGGGTGACTCATTGTCACCACTGCTCTTTTGTCTTGTAATTAACTGATAAAACTGTTTACTTAACAGGTTAGATCATGGTTACAATTTGTCTCCCAGACAGCAACAGAGTTTAAAGACTTCTCATCTTCTTTTTGTGCATGATTTAAAACTGTATAGTTCATCAGATGAGGAGCTGAATGCACAACTACAAGTGGTCAAACCTTTCTCAGATGATAGAAGAGTGGCATTTGGGCTTGATAAATGTGTAAAGCAACATTTAAAGCAAGAGAACTACAGCACCAAGAAAATATTAGCCTGGGAAAAGAATGTAATATAAAGGAACTTGAGCAGGAAAGAGTATAAATATTTGGGAACTGATGAAGGGTTGACAATAAAACATGAACAAATGCGAACAAAACTCAGTAAGGAATATTTTAGAAAACTAAAATTAATACTGAAAACAGCCCTGACATCTAGGAACACAGTCCAAGCTATAAACCAATTTGCTCTTCCTGTTCTGACTTACAGTGCTGGGGTGGTTGACTGACCCCAAGAGGTACTGGATCAGTTGGACAGGAAAACAAGAAAAATGCTTCATGCTTATCAAGTGTTATATAGAAATCAATGTATAACACAATTATATATTCCTCATTCTGTAGGAAGTATGGGCCTCTTCGATATTGATTACATGTATACATCTGCAATCATAGGACTGTATACTTATCTGCTGCCTTCACCAGATCCAAACATAGTGAAAGTTTTAAAGCATGAGAAGAACACGTCTAATATGGCTTCTCTGCTTAGTTTAACAGAAGTGTTTCAGTATCTACTGGAAATGGAAACCAGACCAGAAGCAGACAGAAATCAGACAGCAACGGAATGTGCCAAAAAACAAAAGGAAGACTATATGGAGAAGGATTAGATGAGAAGGTGAGAAATGTGGAAAAGGCATAAGTATAGTTGCAAGTATAGAAAAGACCAAAACAACCTCATGTTTATCAGGACCTGACACAGGAATGGTTAATGAGAGGTGAATTTAAATGAAAAGATGAAAGGTTAATATTGGGGGCCCAGGATAGTGGACTACGTACACATTGGTTTACAAAGTCTGTTGAACATATGGGAGAAACAAATAAATGCAGGGTCTGTAAATCAGAACGGGAAATAGTTGCACATCTTGTTGCTTGGTGTGATGCACTAATGGCAGAGGGCCTGTATACCAAAAGGCATAATAATGTGGCAAGACTGTTGCATTGGGGATTGTGCAAACATTACAATATTGAAGTAGCTGAGAAGCATTGGAAACATGAGCCACAAAGTATTATAGAGAATGATGAAATCTATATCACATGGGATCACCCGTTATCAACAGTTCAAAAAAATCGATGCGAGAAAACAGTTATAGTGGTCCATTAAAAGAAGGCAAAAGTAGCATTGATCATTCAAATTGCTTCACCAAGTGATTACAGTGTCTTATGCACAGAGGGAGACAAAGTCGTAAAATACCAGGATTTGCAGGCAGAAACGAGGCCATGTGGATGAAGTATACCCAGACAGTTCCAATAGCAGTAGGAGCAATGGATCCCATAAAAAAGAATCTACAGTCATATTTAGATATGCTACTGATACATGTAACTCCATATGAACTGCAGAAGGAGTTGATTCTGGTCACATTGCAGGTGCTGCTAACAGCACTTTTTGCTAACATCAAAGATTAAAATAACACTAGTTTCACAAATGTTAATTATACTTTTGGTTAGGAATGGGGTCCATTTCCATCATTGTATTAGAAACCCAAAAGACTTGGACAATTTAAATCAAGAGAAGCCTAGCATTGTTTATCCCATTATGAATACACCTGTCTTCAACTATGTATACCTTTGCTTAGACTGGCAGTGCTATTCATTGCCTAATATTTACACATGGCTTAACTCTGCACATCTAAACACAGTAACCTACTTCAAAATTAGAGGTGCACATTCCAAATATAATGTAAGAAAGGTGTCTGTAAACTGTAAGTTACATAAATCTGTATGAATGTTGTTACCATATACTGGGCACAAGTCATACCTCTCAACTTTCTAGATTCTCACAGAATATCCAGATTTTTGCTTCACATTTTTGATCTGTTCAGCATAAAATCTGGGTTTTCAGGCAAATCTCTGAGAACTGAAGTCATTAAATTTATTTATTTATTTATTTATTTATATTTGTTTACTGGGGTAGTGTACTGATCGTTACTGACCAATTTCAGGGTAAGCCCTGGTAAAATACAAAACATTTCACAAAAAATACAGAAATGTAAGCAATAACAGAACAGCTCAGACTAATTAAATAGAAAAAAAAACTGTGCACATACATTCTAGTGAACAAGCACAGTGCAATGTAAAATCAAGCAGAGTGTAATGAACAATATATACATTAGTTTATAAAGTGGGTCTATCTTCAGTAAATCCTGAGAGAGGAGAAGAGACTTGGAAACAAGATAGGCTATGTGATATGTCCTATGTTGAAGCAGGAGCATTTGGCTTGGATGAAGAAGTGTTTTTTTGAGTTGCATTCTGAATTTGGAATGTGTTGATTTTCTTAATGTTGATGGGGACAGCTTGCCAAACAGTAGATGCCTGACAGGAGAAAGCTTGGGCAGTGCTGTGGAGTTTGGTTCTAGGGCTAATGAGAGATGTTGTGGCTTGTGAGTAGTGTCTCAAGTTGTGTGAGGAGATTTTTTCATGAAGTCTAGCTGGAAGGGGAGTAAATGTGTGGAGTTGGAGTAATTTGCAGAGTTGGGATCCTAAAAGTAGGTTACACTTTTGTTTTATGGGTAGCCATTTTTTCCTTGTAAGATGATACAGAGCTCTTTCCAGAGAGGTGAGTTTACAATGAATTGACAGATGCTGGTAATGATAGTCTGGAGTGTGGTGATGTTTTTCTTGGAGGCAGAAGCAAAAATTGGAAGCCCATATTCAAGTTGTGAAAGGAGAGCTCATTTGCAAATGGCTGCTCTGGGTGGTTGGGATAGAAAAGGGGAGATATTTTTGGCCCAGAAGAAAAGGAAGTTTCATTTTGGCTCCATTTTGTCTATGTGGAAATGGAAGGTTAGTGACTGATCAAGCCATGGTCCTAGGCAACTGAAAGTGGAGGTTGTTTCTGTGGTATGGTTGTATAGATTAAAGATAGAGTTAAGTGCCTGGTGAATTTTCTGTGGAGTTCCAAAAAGCACAGTTTTGGTCTTGTTGGGGTTGAGAAGTAGTTTATGAGGTACTTATGTATTATCGCAACCAGATTTTTAAGGAGGCATAATTGTCACTGTTCTCGGGAAATGAGTGTATATAATACTGAAAAGGGGTGTTCAAAGTCCTAGCTACTGTTGCATCATATTGTTTAGGGTGCGAGAACAGAATTAATGGCAAAATTGTTCTTCCTGTTTATTGTGCATTACCGATGTAAGTTAATGTGAAATAAAATGAACACGGGTGCTACTACAACAATGTCCTTACTGCTAGAACAGAGAAGAAGTCATCGTTCATCAGAAGGACATATACCAAGAGAACAGTACTCATAGTTGTTGGACTGTGACTTTCAGGTCTGTCACAGTTGATACTAATCGGTTTGTTTACTTTTGGCTTGATAGTTTGTACAACTCAGCATAAATTTGAATGGTGACGGTGCGTTTAGGCAGTTATTCTTCAGCCATGGTTTGTTTGGATCACTGTAAAATTCTGTCAGTGAAAAGGGAAGTTCCCCACGCTTCCCATTTTTTACCTATGCTGTCCCTCAAGAAATGTGTTTTCCCTACATCGCCAAGCATGGCAGTCAGTCATTCCAATCACCAAGAATTGCAGTCAGTCAGCAGTGCCATGCGTTACTGTTTCATAGTATTTGAAATGTAGTTGCAATGCCAGACCAACGTTTTTAGCAGTACAGATAAATTTACATTGGTTATCTGCATTTTACTTAAATATAGTTATTGATCTGGATGACTTATTTATATAATTACCTACTTCAAACTTCTTAATATTTATGCTGTGTTTATATATACACTCATTTCCTGCGAACAGTGACAATTACGCCTCCTTAAAAATCTGGTTGCGATAATACGTAAGTACCATTTATGAGCTATTGGTGGAACTAATGTAAGTCTGACTGGATTTGGCATTGAATGTTTATATAAGAGTGGCCTGATTAGTAAATGACCATCATCATCACTTATGACAAGTGGGAAAGGTGGGGAGATCACACGGAAGTTTGTTAATGAATATGGAGAAGAAGAAGAGGGCAAGAATGTATCCTTGTGGTACAGCTTTGTGTTGTAGATTCTGATTAGTAGTATCCTATTTTAACTCTGAAGTGCCTGAGGAAGTTTGAAAACCAGGGAGCAGCATCTGGACAGGTACCAATTTTAGTCTGTTTTGTTGAAGATAGTGGTCAGTGAAGTCAAATACCTTTGAAAAGCCTATAAATAGGAGGTGTAGATTCTGATTGAGAGTATCCTATTTTAACTCTGAAGTGTCTGAGGATGTTTGCAAACCAGGGAGCAGCATCTGGACAGATATGAATTTTAGTTTGTTTTGTTGAAGACAGTGGTCAGTGAGGTCAAATACCTTTTTTAAGCCTATAAATAGGGCACCTGTAAGGAGGCCAATATCAGAATTTAGTAGGATGTTATCAGTTAGAGAATAGAGTGCTGTCATAGTACTTCACCGAGGCCATAATCCATGTTGTGTGGAGGACAGCAGATGGTACTGCTGGATATAGAGGGAGAGTTGAGTTTAAACTACCTTTTCAAGAAGTTTGCCCAGAATTTGCAGATGAAAATTGGATGAAAGTGAGAGGTATATTTTGGTTTGCTTTGGAGGGGTTTAATTAGAGCATTTTTCCAAATCTGTGGTAAGATGTCTTATGTCAGGCAAACTATATATCTGGGTAAGAGGAAGACACAGATGCTCTCTGCAGTGATATATGAACCAGGGGTTTATGTGATCAGATCTAAGAGGGGTGTCAGTGGAAATATGTTCAAGTAGAATAGAGGCTTCTTTGGGATGCATGCATTTGAAGTTAAAGAAGGAGATGAATGGGGATGTAAACAACACATGATCTGTGGGAGATGTGTAGTTTATTAACTGGCAATTGCTAAATTCTTTAAGGAAATCTCCTGGAGAAAGCTTTGCTGTGCCACACTGACTTGTGTTTGGATGCAAGGTATCAAGAGGAAGTTTTCTTCCTGTTAGTAGGTGAACCTCTTTCGAAAAGTGTTTGGGGAAATGTAAAGGGGTAATTTATTTCTTTGGAGATTTCTTCTATGCCTTATGATGGACTTCTTGGCTAGGTTACACAAGACTATAAAGGAGATGTGGTTGTCATTTTGGGGTTCTGTTTCCATTCTTGCCATGCTTCATCCCTTAAAGTTATAAGAGGTTTGGGTTCACTGGCTAGCCATTCAGTTTTGGTAAATAATGACAGACATTTGAGTTTCAGACTTCATACCCTTCAGACAACGCATACTAATGCAAATCCTGTTATTCTAGCAGCTTTCTAAGTTTATAAGAGCATTATTTAAAATCTGTCCCTATTTATGGACCTTTCTCTCCCCACACCTAATATTTTTTACTTTGTCCAGATTTCTTGTGTTAAGAAGTTGAGAGGTTTGGCACAAGTTAAAAACTCCAGGTCAACTTTGGTTGAGTTGTGTATTCAAAAATAGCTATATAACTAGCTCAAACAAGATACCCCAATATACTAAGCAAATATGTATTTGTGTCTATATTCGTAAGTGAATTTAGGCAGTGCAGGTGGAGACTACACCAAAATTTGGTGCCAAAGTACAGGTGGGGACTATACCAGAATTTGGTGACAAAATGTGGTTTACTGCCAAAATAAGCAGAGTTAGGAGAATAGACAAGTAAAGTATACTTCTGAGATACAGTTCTGTGAGAACATACAGGATGCCAGTTCACATGTTTGCAGAGGCAACCAGGCCACTCAGTATGACAGTCACTTCAATCGTTTGAAAATTGCTAAGCCAAAGCTTGTTCAGAAAGCATCTGATTCAGGCTAAAAAGTAAATGATTTGAAAAAAGATAGAATTTTAAGAGTTTTTTTCTGTAGTTTAAGTTGTCAATGCATAAATGCAAACATGGAAACATAAAATGCAGATTTCATACACAAAAAGGTATCCTTGAGCATTTATTTTGATCTGATTGGCGGTCAAGGTTGATTGAAAGCAGAGTATTAAATTATCACTGAAAACTATAATGATAAAGGCTAAACACAGTGCTTATATCACTTAGAGAGAAAACAGAGAACAAGAACCAAGAGAGAAAACAGAGAACAAGAACCAAAATGCATGGGACTGCTTGGTATGATATTTGGACAGGGCCTATGGATGGGCCAACAGCATGATAACTGTTATGAAACAAAATATAGCTATGACTAGAATAGGATCACAAGACCTTAAGCAATGCATTCTGAAAGAGCTCTACCCTTCACAGACAGATAAATAACTAATGGATGCTTTGTCTAATGCACAGCTTTTGTCTGTTTTGGATGCTAATCAGGGAATTCAGCAAATTTCATCGGATAAGGTAAGTTCCAAGCTGTTTTCATTACTCCCTTAGACAGAAGTAGATTTCTAAAACTGCCACTTGACATTTTATCAGCTCCAGGAGTCTTCTAATGTGCTCCAACTGATATGACTGAAGGCTGAGAATGTGTTGTAAACATTATTGAGGATGGTATTGTTTGGGAGTTACAAAACACAAATATGACATCAGGCTAATTAAGCAGCTAGACAGACTAAGGTCAAAATGTTTGAAACTGAACAGAGAAAAGTGTCAGAATTATTTTTGAAATATACAAGTCTTCTTTGGGCTGCTTCTTGGTTATAACAAGATGCGGATAAGGTTCCTGACATTCTAAACAAGCAAACTTCAACAGGGGTGGTAAAATACCCATCAAAATTTATGCCACTCAGCAGATACAACTGTACCTCTATGAAAGCTGCTTGAGCAATATGCATCTAGAGTATGGTCACTAAAGAGGCTGATAACCATGGCAGCTTTTCTCAAACATTATGATGTAGCATTACCTATGCATTACAAGTAGATGCTAGCCAAAAAAATCTAGAAACAGTGTTACTGCAAATATGCAAATCCATTGCCTATGCATCAGGAACTTTAAGAGATACATAGGTCAGGCATAAACAAACTGAAAAGGACATGCCAGCCCTAATTTTGGTGGTCAGAAAGTTCTTTGTGCTTATTTATAAGGGAAGTATATTCATGTTGAAACAGAACACAAACCTGTAAAAATCATTTTCAAGAAGGCACTACAAAAAAGCACTAGCTAAATTGCAAAACATGTTGTTAGCACTTAAAATATGATATTGAAGTGTAACTCAGAACTGAAAACATGAAGAACTAATGCATATTAAAGACATATTAAGTTAGAGCAATAGCTAGCCCATCTAGTACCCAGTGTTGTTCCCCGATGTGGTTCCCTTCCACTGTAAGTACAGGAGCAATAAAAAATGCTTTTATCCTGCTCCAAACTTGTAGCAAACCACTTGCCACAAATGTAACAAGCAATTTACTACAATTACTATACAACCTACAGTGGGCATCAGGTCTTCATTCGTGATCACAACTGCAGTATCAGCATTTATTTCTAAATGCTAGTACTGCAATAAGGCCACATATCTGCAATTACCAATCACAACCCCTAACACCTCATGCCCAGGACAGTTGTCCTCCTTTACTCTACCCTATATTAAGTGGAGCTTATCACTTCTGTGAATAAATTATGAAAGATGTGTTAAGAGTGTTTTTTGGAACACAATGGAAGCTTCAATGACACTTGATAGTCCATATGAACTGAAATTAGCAACAGGAGATGACACAGAAACTCAGCTGTTGAGAGCGGCCATAATGCCCGGATGGCATGACGCAAATCAGCTCACTCCATTTGCTAATCAAAGTATACTATACTTTCAGAGACTAACTATCCTGCATATGAGACCCCATATTAAGGTGTTAAAGTCATTACTTCCAAGATGGCTGCACACTGAGTAACACCTTAATTCTAGCTTTCCCAGTTTGAAAATAGAAACTTGCAGAGAAGGCCAATGGACTTGTATTTCTTAGTACATTTCAGTAACTGGCTAGTAAGTGCACTGCCTGGATGCCAGGAAATAAGAAATGCAGAGGACATAAAAGTAACTTAGCTACAAAAGGTGAGGAAAAAATACTGACTGGGAAAAATACTGCAGCTGTTCAGCAAAAAGCAATGCAAGCTTCAGACATGACTTCCAGTAACCTGGAGGAAATTATAAGACAGCTGCACATAGACCTGATTAAAATAACAAAGCAATGATTGAGTACATCAACTCAAACAACAAAAGGCTAGAAGAAAATGGAAGCTTTAAACAGATATTCAGAGGAGGTGATAAAACAGCAAAAAAGTAGAGGTAGAATTGAAGAAAAGGGTGGCTGAATATGAGACTACTCAAGAAGAGATGTTTCAAAAAATAATAGAATTAGAGGACAGAGCACATAGGGAAAACCTGAATTTTTCTGCTGTACCAGAGAAGCTGGAAGAAACAGACTGTATTAGTTTTAATGAAAGCACAAATAAGCAACTGGACTAGTATTCCGCAGCAGGAGTTGTTAATTGAAAGGGCACATCCTTTGTATGCTCCAGACCTGGTTATGAGAAAGCAACCTTGTCCTTTAATAGTAAAGATGCAACCCTACTAGCAGAAGGAGTTGATTCTGGAAAAACAATGGCAGAAGGACAAAGTACTAAAAGTGGGGACAGCAGAGTGTTTGTGGAGAATAATTATTCATTGTACACCAGGCGGAAGAGGTGTACATTTATTCTACTATTCAGCGAATGTCAAGAAGCAGGCATGAGCTTCAAACTGCTGTACCCAGATATTTTCAAAATATTCTTCCCTAGAGGAATAAAATAATTTTTTGATGAATTACATTCTAAGGGAGAAATACAAAAGTTTGTCCAACTAAAAGTGATCTGTGAAACAGAAGGATATTCTGCTTCTTGTTCTTCTGGTAATAAAGACCACAGAAAGACAGTGCCAGTGAAAACTTTTCCAATGTTTTAATGGAAAATGCTTGAGAGAAGAAAAAAAAAGCACAAGAGTTGAATAGAGGAATTGACAGTATGTTGAAAATGAAGCAGAGACAGGATTTGGGGATGGAGATGAACAGAAATAAAACCAGTAACTTGGCAATTGACAAATGTGGGATTAAAAAGCAATAATTATATTTGTGAAACATAACAGAACAAGAAAATGTGGAAATATTGGACTTTTTGGACTTTATTAAACTTGTAGGGGACTCTAAAGCATATGCCCTACTTCATAACATTAATGTTCAGAAAAATACTAAGTAGATAGGAAGAGGAGGGAGAAAGTTAACAGTAAGTAAAACATTTTTGTTTTCTTAATGGTACTATTTTATAGTGCATGGTTTTCTTTGTATGCTATAAACTAAAGTTCTTCAAAGTTATCTTTAAGTGCAATGGGGATACTAATGTAAATATGTGCTCCTGTTTTTTTTTTTTCTTTCTCCCTTCTTCTCTTTCTCCTTGTTCTGTTTTAAGAAATGTGGACACTGCAATGTAAAAAAAAAAAAAAAAAAAAAAGAACAAAAGTCTGGTTAAAAGAGCATGACAAAATAAAGGAGAAATGACTGGATTAAGGCTCTTAGCTTGATCTAGTAACACATTTTAAAAGAAAGCAAGTAAATGATAAAGAATAGTCAATATTATAAGGCGTTTTCTAGCAAATAAATGTATGCTTTGTAGCAATTCTGTATCTGGCCCTCAAGTCTCCAGGAGACAATCTGATAAAGAGAAATGTCTAGGAGATAATGTTCTCTGAAAGCATTCAAGTGTATTTCCAGGTGGGAGAGCTATAAAGACAAGACAAGAACAGACAGCACTTAGTAGAAGCACAGGCTGCAATATGGGTCTTAGCATGGATAGCCTTTCTTTTAGGTTAGCTCAAGCCTGCGAGTGTGGCTGTCAGTTTGGAACATTTGTTTCTATTGGGAGGTTCAAACAATATTTAAAGATGTACATAGTTTTGTGTGATATTACTAAGTTAATAGGTTTTAGGGTGTATTGGGGATGTATTTGTTTTGTTTTCTTTTTTTTTTTTGTTTGTTTGTTTGAGGGCCTTCAATTAAACACAAAGTTTTGTAAGCTATGACATAGGCCCAAATAGACATGACAAGAAACAACTGTATAAAAGATCAACCTGCCAAACAGTGTATGCATGTAACACAAAAGCTGGAACTAGACATTTAACAAAAAAGCTGCTATAAATAAAAGGTGGGAATATTAAGTTTTTAATGCAATGGTGCTTTCTGTAATGTCTTTAAATGTCAATGGTCTCACAGATAAATACAAAAAGAAAGAGTGGTGAACTACATTAGAAATGCAGAGTGCAAATAGTTATGCTACAGGAGACACACTTGGAAAGAAATGAACATGTGAATTTGATAATGAAAGTTATTCAGGATGGTTATTCGGCATAATACCTGGGACAAAGGAAAAGAGGAGTACTTGTATTAATTGCAAGAAGTGCTCCAATAGTGATAGAAGAAGCTAAAAAGATAATAATGGTAGATTTGTAGTACTACTGGTAAGGGAGGAGAATTATACTGACGTATTTATATTCCATCAAAAACTGCTATAATGGAGCTTAAGAAAATTCTGGGAGAAATAATCAGCTTACAGCAAAGAATATTACTTATAGGTGGGGAATGGAACTTTATTTGCAACAGGGAACATATGTCTGGGGGACCCAGAAAGGAAAATATAACAAAGGAGGGTATATTTTTGAAGAAGATTATGAAAATATTTGGTATAGAAGATGTGAATTCAGTACTGAATTTGGAGTGAATTTACATATTATTCCTGGAGATACAAAAAATGGGCTAGCCTAGACACAGTTTATATTTCACAGGAACATGCACATTTAATTGAAAGACTTGATATGCACCTGATAACTATTTCAGATCATGTGCCAATAATAACTAAAATAAAAACACAGGGTAATGCAATAAAAATGAGACACTGGTGCTTTCCCACCTATCCGTTGAAAAGAGAGGAATTTAAGGAATGAGTAGTGGAAACTATTTAGGAGCTATTAGAGAAGATTGAAATTTCTTCTGAAAATATAATTAGGGAGTGGGATAAAATTAAAGTGGCGTTTAAAACTAGGGTGGGGAAAAAAGGGAGAAATTGTTAAGAAGTAACACAAATTATTTAGAGGGACTGACAAATGTTAAAGTATTGCAAAATAGGGAGAATCTCACAGAACAAAAAGAGGAGCAACTGCAGAATGCTAAACAGAGGAGGCGAAAATTAAGTGGGTGGTTTCCTATATGATCATTTCTGCTGGAGCAGAGGAACCAGGTAGGGGTGTCCTTTTTCCCCTTTGTTATTTGTATTATATTTAGAACCATTGGCAAAGAAAATAAGGGACTCAGAAATTCAAGGATATAATTGATGTGGTTGCCAAGAAAACCTGGCTCTATTTGCAGGCGATATTATTTCAAACTAGATAACCAGATAAAATCAGAAAGGGACATTACAGTGTTGTGGAACATTGTGAGACAGTTTCAGATCTTTTCAGGATACAAAATTAATGATGCTAAAACAAAGGCAATACCAGTAAATTATGTACCCACACATGAATTCATTCAGCAATATCCATATTTATGGGGACATGATAAAGTTAAGTATTTATGATTATTGATTGAAATGATTCTAGTGTGGCAGCTAAGGATATGTAGAAGAGACTAAATAAAAGATAATACAAAACCTGAGAAATTGGAAGCTCTGTTATATGGATATGGATAGTAAGCTACAAGCAGTTAAAATGTTTTTATTCCCTTTAATCTTCTACACTGATCAGATGTATTTTTATTAACCAGAGGAGAAGTTGTGGGTAGCAATTAATAAACAGTTGAAGGATTTTATCTAGGAGGGGAAGAGGGCAACAGTCAAGTGGGATAAGATGATTCTTCCAACAGAATAAGGAGGATTGGGATTACCTGATTTGAATGGGTATTTCAGAGCTACATGGTTAAGGCTCTTATACACAGCACAAGCAGAAACCTATAATTCAAAGTGGAAAGAGATGATAATGAAACAAGGGGGAAGCTCAAGAAACAAGGACATACTGGGATGTCGGATGCAGACCTTTAAGGAGAATAACAATAATCATACAAAATATTATATTCCTAAAGTAGCAGAAAGTATTCTAAGAACTAAGCCAACATGGGAATGGAGAAAGGAGATTCTGTTGACAGGAATGACTGCAATTAGGGATACAGATAATAAGCAAGACAGAGCTGGAATTTATTGAAGAAAACTGGCAAAGGAACCAAGGTATTGGCAGCGAATAACTAGAGAGGGAAAGGTAATAGAATGGGAAGATGTCAAGACCTTATTTGGACCGCAGGTTAGAAATTACCTTCCCTATCAAGGATTGATATCAGAGATTAGGCAAAGAGAAAGAAATAGGGGGTTCTAAATGAAAGACAAGCACTGGTAGAGCTTTTAGTAGCATCTAAATAGAAGCTGCTGTTAAAAAAGGAAGAATTAGTAGAGCATATAATTATAAGAATAAATCAGAGGTTAGAAAGGATTGGGAAGAGAGATTGGATAAGCTATGCACAGAGAAACAATGGGGGATATATGTCTGTCTCCCAAATATGCAACAAAATCTAGAAGATTTATAATTTTTGCTTGGAAATGTTTACATAGATATTTTCATACCCCAAGTAGACTGCAGAGAATTTTTACTCAGGTAGACAGCAAATATTGGTGGTCTATATCACGAAATTGAAACGTCTAAACACCGAACACCGTTTCATCGACCAATAAATAGCGAACTACAAGTTACGAGACTGGCCAGATCACCAATTATTTCCTAGGGAAAACAATCGGTAGGCCAACCAGACACGACACACCAGTTCAAATATTACACCCCCTTAACTAAATATACCAACTCGGAGATCGCACTACAGTGGAGAAAAGGGCAAATTCACGGTGATGGCCAGGTGATTTTTTTTCCCCTAGGAAAAAAAATCGGTGATCTTCCCATTCGCGTAACTTGCAGTTCGCTATTTATTGGTCAATGAAATGGCATTCGGTGTTTAGCCATTTTGATTCCGTGATATAGACCCACTATTGGAGGTATGATGAGGAAGAAAGAGGTAACTGGGAACATATTTTCTGGGGTGTAATGAGTTGGCAGACTTTAAAGACTACCCAGCAGACTACTCTGTCAGAGATACTGGGTGAGCCAATTGATTTAACTAGGGAAATGATTCTTCTGAGCTATGATACAGAATTGGAATTGCCTAGCTATAGTAAGGCCTTGTGAAGTCTACTTATGGTAGCTGCCAAAAAAGCGATTACTAGAAAGTTGAAATCAAAGTCTAAACCAACTGTACTAGAAGTAGTGAATATAGTAACAGAGATAAAACAACTGACATTGGGACCTTTAGAAAAGGGTAGATCCAAATTAGACAAAAAAAATGGAAATTGTGGGAAAAATACATACAGGGGAGGAATGAGGTTTAAAAGAAGGCAGGATTTGAATGAGCTATGTAATGTTTGATGGATAATGATGGGGTAGATTATAAGTGATGTATAACGTCTGCAACTAAAATTATGCCAGTATTATATGTGATGTAAAATGCTTGCAACTAAGATTATGTCAATATGGTTTGCTTTCATTTATGTAAATGTATGATAGCCTATGTCATAGGTGATAATTTAATAAAGATGTTTATTGTTTAAAAAGGCGTTAAAGTCATTGTTCCATCTCAGCAAAGAAAACAAATGCTGTTGAAGGTGCATAGGTTCTATTTACAAATGTCTAAATTCCAGCTGAGAGACATTTACCCAAAAATACAGTGCAGATTAAAAAAATAGTTCAAGTTTATCTTTGTAGCATGCCTAGAAAAAACATCAGAAGTGGGAACTGATACCTCATGAGGCACTGCCATTTTCATAGCTAAAAGTAGGACCCAGCTTGTTTCAGCATAATAACCATAACATTTTACATTTAAAACACCCAATGTTTATTCAGCTCAGGGACATGGCAGCCGCATAGTGATTAATATGCTTATGTTAGTGTTTCAAAGACGTGAGATTTCAGAGCAAGCACTGTTAAATCCATCCATCCACAACTCCCTTTTTTCCATTTTTGCACATGGGGTTAGGGTGTCACTTAAACATCTAGAGCAAATGCTCACACCACTGGGTAGCAAGCCCCACCATGGTTGTTTTTCATACCTGTCTCTGTCACTCACTCTCACACACATATACACATATGCAAGCACAATGACACCTATGGCCAATTTAGCATACCCAATCCACCTATTGCATGTCTTTGGAATGTGCGAGGAAGCTGCAGCACCCAGAAAATATGTACATGAACATAAGAAGGACATAAAACTCTGTACAGACGGCATCTCAGCCAAAAATCAAACTGGAGAACCTCTTGCTGTGAGACTACAACACTACCTGCTGTACCACTGTGCTGGTAATGTTAAATAATGATCCACAATTCATATACCAAGCATTCATAAACCTTTCCAGTGCATATCCAATTGCAAAATATTACACTGAGCCCACAAATCCACAATCTAAAGGGCAAGTTAAACTTATGATTCAATCTAAGAACATATTGAATGAATGTGATGCATCAGACAAACTGGACATTCACTTAGCACTGCTAAGTTAGAGAATAATTCCAGACAAGAAGTAGGCATTTCCTTTTCACAGCTTCTGATGGGAAGACATCAGAGATCAAACCTTCCACTGTCTTTCTCATTACTAGTTCCAGAAGGAAGACTGCAAGCAGCAGAACTTTTAAGAAAGAGGTAGTTAAAACACAAACAGTTCTAGAACAGTACTAGTTTTAAGAAGAAATGTATAATATACATAATATAGATTTATATTAAAAGGGGTGTGAAATACGTAACAGAGCGGGCTTCAACACTTGTGAGTAAAACCTGAATGAAACACTAGTTTCCTGTTGCTGTCTCTGGTATATCCATAGGCTTTATATCTCAATTTGATGTAGTAACTGTTAATGTTTCTAATTTAATTATAGAGAACTTGAGTCTGGAGCCAGAACAAGAATGTCTATAGATGTGTGAGCAGCCAGGATGACCATTCAGGCACTACCAGAGAGATGATGACCATCATGTACGGCCACAATGGAATTCAAACATATAGCTATCATTCCAGACTGTCTTCTATTACCTTTGACTATCTCTAGTGCAGTGTTACCAAGTCTCTGTAATATCGATGCCACTCAAATCTAGGTAGAAGATACTATTTAGACTGCTGCTATTGCTTTCCAGATTGACACAGACAGGCCACTAGCCAAACTCAGAAATGTTGCACTTAGTCTCTTAAAATAGTGAGACTCAGATTGCCAAGTCTTCAAATACCTAAAATAAAAAGCAGAAATGCAAGAGAAAAATAAATATCAAGCATTAAATTTCTTTTTTTTCCAGGGGAGCAACCACTCCCTGCACCCCCCCCCCAAAGTGAAGGAAAAGACTCCACCCTACAAAACGTATATATGCCAATTTCAAGATGACCATACCTTATAGTAAAGGGAATATACTGAAAAATGGAAATTTTGAACTTGGTGTATTCGCTACACATATCTATCTATATATATATATATATATATATATATATATATATATATATATATATATATATATGTGTGTGTGTGTGTGTGTGTGTGTGTGTGTGTGTATGATTTAATATCAAAATGATGAAAATAGAAATGAAAACCTTTTGGAACATTGAATGGGAATGTCAAATGTCATACTATAAATCAGGTGAAAATGTTGAATCTGCTGAACAAATTCAGTAGATTCGGCATTTCCGCCATATATATCGAACATGATATCCATATAGGAGCTCTGGTAAGTGTAACTCCTACACTTCACATAACGTTTTTGCAGGGGGCCCAGCCTCCCACACCCCCTGCTAACTAACTATATATTCAAACTCTGAGATCACACTACAGTGAGGAAAGGGATGAATGTCCCAATCCGCACTGTACCATGACCTCTAGTCATTACTTCGCTAGAATGTTGTGAATAATTCTGTGTCATTTGTGAATAGTAATATAATTTGTATGCTTGCCTTAGAAATGTAAGAAAACTATATGTTCTATACTGAGCTTCAAGATTGTAGCCACAGTGCACCCTGCTGGAAAAGAGCAGAAATGTGTATAAACTACATGCCTATGCAAATGTATGTGTTGATGGTAAAGGCTAGAATACACAGAGTTAACTTGCATACTCTAAAAAAAATAAGTGGAAATTGTTTATGACTCTTTTATCTCTGTTTCAGCTCAAAGCACGCACAATGTCTAGAGTTGTAGACTTTCTTATTGTCTGGAAACAGAGATAATTGCAGATTTGAAATGTAAAGGTGTTTAACAGTTTTATGATTTCCAGTTCCAGGCACATTTCTAAGAGATAAGTGTCAGCGTCTAAGAGATAAGTATTCTTGACACTGAGGTGTTATATTTTAAGTTCCTGTTGGCCTGAAAACTAAAAGCAGAGTTGACAAGAATGATGTAATTTGAGATGCCCCAGCAGAAATGTTTGCTAGTAACTTAAGAACTATCTCAGAGAGAAAGTCAGTGAATTTTGTATCTTGTCTTTGACCTGTACACATCCATTCAGCACTTCTCATCTGTATTTGCTTGCTCTGTATGTAAGACTTAGATTACTGTGTTTTCTCTTAGAGATAGATAGGAAAATAGTAAGATTAGTCTAGATGTTTTCTGTTTTTATGTGAGACTGTCCTGCAACGTTGTTTTAAAGTATTTCCTGTGATTCTGAACTCTGTTGTCACTGTATTAGGTTATTGAATATTGTCTTGGTCTGTTATTATTTATTATTAACTATATTTAAACCTTTTAATTTTGGCTGGTTTTGTTTAGAGATATTTAAGCTCTTAGTGTATTTGCATGTATTTGGTAACACTGTACAGACCACTCTTAAATAGCCTTAAAGTCTTGGACACAGTTACCATTTGGATAATAGTAACATTGTACAGTAGAACTGGTCACCCTTTGGGAAGGGCCTTATATAGTAGCTGATAAGTAAGTAGTGGTTGGTGGCAGGTGGTACTATAATATAGTCTGGGCAGAAGGAGGCATAGCTGGTGAACCTGTGCCAGCCTTCCCCAAGAGTGTCTGTGTGATTGTATATAAATCAAATCTCAAAGAATGCATTTGTCAGCTACTTGGGCAAGGACACAAAGCACTGGTTGGACAGAGAGGGTGCTGGAGGTTTTGGCCTGACCACTTGGTTGAGATCTTAACCCTATAGCTGTGCCAGTGGGGAGTCTTATTGTGGATCTGGAGAGAGAGAGGGAGAAACCAGCCCCAGACTGACTGTGATCTCTGTGTGCTCTTAAGGTGAATTGTACTTTAATGTATGTGTACTTGTCATTCTCCCAATGTGCACGTCCCTCACTGGTGTTAATGGTGAGGATTGAGGCTTCTTGATTACTGGGCCAGTGCAGCATCACACTTTGTACTATTGTTTTACTTAGATTTACATGATTTTGATGGTTTTACTTAGAGATTGGGACCAGGATTCAGAAAGAACCCAGCTGCAAGAGTTAACTGCTGCAGCAAAAAAGGACATTTAATCCAATCACAAAAAACAGTGATTCAAAGACAAGTTAGCCTCAATGAGTGAAGGCCTCATTAGGGTTCCTATTAGATGACCAAAGACGCATTCTATCGAATATGTCTTGGTCGAACTTAAAACAATGAAAAGGCAAAATAGCGAAGTGGCTTTTAAGTGAATTCTTTCCCAGGGAAAGAATTCACTTGGCTGCTTCCATTACTCTTCCATTTTCGGCACTGTAGTGCAATCTCGGTGTTAAAGAAAACACTAAGATCAATGCATGTAAGGTTCAAGTAAGGCACCCTTTATTACTTGCAGCAAGGAGACAAAGCATGTAGATACAAGGTTTGTCTGCTTTTCCATGGTTCAGCATGCTATTTTTATACAGTTCTCTGCATGTACACAAGAAAATATTGTTAGTTTAACTGCTGACATGGTCAGAAAAGAAGACATTGTTAGATTTACTGCTGACATGGTCAGAATATTGCTGTCTTGCAAAACATGTTTGAGAAAAACAACCTGGCCTTTGGCTAATTTCAGTCCTCCTTTGTTTCTTATGTTTCTTCAGCTGTTCAGTTCTTTGTATGATACATTTGCCCAGGGTCAAGATACAACCTTGGCCTCAATACACATTCTGCTGACTATGGTAGACTTTCAAGCGTCAATTGTTCTTTTATCAAGGTTTTCTGCAGCTGCACATATTTCACACAGAATAAGCAGAATAAACGTATTAATTTCTTTTTAACCCTAAATGCATCTAAGCTTGCACATTGCAGTTATACATTTTCTTAACATTTCCCCTCTTTTAATACTTTATTCTACCTTCAAAACAAGCATAAACAGTTTTTCTTCTCATAACCATTTCCTACTTAGGATTTGTAGTTAGAAAGTCATTCAGTTTAAGCCTGTGAAAGCATTTTTTCAGTTTTAAGTAATTCCTCAAATTCAGCATCTTGGTATAAAGTTTCTGAAACTGAAACGTCTACTATATTCTTAACTAGTCCTTTCATACAGGGGATGCAGCAGCATCCACACACCATCAGTAATGCTATTCCTACACAGATGGCAATCAGAATGTTCATCAGGATGCTGCCCCAACCCTCGAACAATTTTTGGAAAAAGTCCGTCAATGGGTTTGGTCCTGGTTTGGTCATGGCCGACACCTGATGAATTATTTCAAGATGGTTGTCTATCTCGTGTTTGTTGTCAGGAATGTACGAGCAGCACTCCTCCTGGATTAAAGCGCACGTACCTCCTTTCGCCACTAGGGTGAAGTCAAGAGCCGTGCGATTTTGAAGCACCACTGTTCTCATGGCAGTCACTTCATTGGTTACTAATTCTAGGGCAGAAAAGTTTGCATTACTCATTATTTCAAGAAGTTTAGATAGTTTTCTCAGCTCCCAGATCGATTTCGTTGCTCTATATGCTGGTAATATGCCTGCCCATGATATGACATCATCACCCAGATCCATGTGCGATAGTCCTTTGTTATTTCCAGGGCCTAAGACATGATGGTATTTCCAAGGTGCATTGATTTGTCCCACTGGATCAGCAGGTTTCTTAATTTCTCGGACATTCCGAATTTTCCCTTGAGATAAAACTGCCGTGTGTCGTATGGCCGGAACCAGGTACCCCAAAAAACAGCTACTGGACCAGTTCTCAGGTAGCCATTTATATGCCTTTTTTCCGCATATGAAGTAGCAATTTTCTACTTTGGTGGTAACTTTACTATGAATATACCCTTGTCCTGCATGAAACATTTTTTTGTCAATTATGGACAGTTGTTTGTATCGAACAGAATCACGATTTACTTCCTCGGTTGTTCTATGCATCAATTCACAAAATGATTCATAGTTTGTGTTGCAGTAAGATCCGGTGTTATTAGGTTTAGTGTAGCATCCATAGGGAACTGTTGCATTGCAATGGCTCCATCCTACCTTGACTGTATCGTTCTTATGAAAACACACAGTTCCATTTTGACGAATAGCCAAGTGTAATGCTACCTTATCTTTAGACATGACATCTGATGTATCATGAATTAGATTTTCCCAGGTCTTATTAGCCCCTAGGGGAACAGAAGTTAGCAGCAATCCCCCATATGCCATTGGTAGGGCTGTGCAGACCCAGCAATTCGATATATTGAAAGTTTCAGCATACACGTATTTGATTGCCTGGTAAGTATTGAAATTCGGATGCCATTCTGCACGCTTACTTAGTTCTACTTGTGTAGTAGAGAAGAGAAACGGCCATAACAAAAAGATTACTGTTACCATGATGGCCAATAGGATGGTCATGCAATATTTCTGCGGGAATGGTTGCTCCATATTGCCCTTATCTCCTCCATTCTTCCCAAAGGGATGGAAATCAGTCTTCATTTTGGGTTCTGTTGATCTTACTCTCTTCCCTAATAGGACCTTCAGCACCAAAGGTTACTTCACTGGGGTTGAGATGAGCCAGTTCCTATTGATCTGACCCCCCTTTGTAGCCAAACTTTGTGCTTAGGGTCCCGGTGGAGAGGTAAGATTTTTACCCAACTCAAAGTCTTTTACTAGCTTGCAGTGTGTCAGATGGATCCACGAAGCCCGCTCTGTGATCTTAACTGCAGTTGGTATTGACAGAAGTACCTGGTAGGGACCTTCCCACTTTGGTGATGCCCAGTTTTTTCTCTTCACAATCTTGATCCACACCCAGTCTCCTGGCGTCACTGCTACTTCTGGTGTCCTAGTTTGTTCCGAACCTAAAACAGAATTAGACTGCCACAGATGTTTAGAATTTAACAGTTTTTTCATGTATTCAGTTAACGTAAAATCAGCTTCCTGACTTAGGGACATGAGAGGTTTCCACTGAGGTGTATAGTATGCTTTCCCATACAACTTTTCATATGGGGTCAGGCCCTTAACTGAGGGAACTGTCCTCATGTTTAATAGTGCTAGGGGCAAACAATACAGCCAGGTTTTCCCAGTTTCAGCTATCAATTTCCTCAGTTTGCTTTTTAGTATACCATTATGCCTTTCAACCAGCCCTGCAGAATGCAGATGATATGCACAATGATTTTTTAGAGAGATACCAAAAAACTTACTCAGCTGCTGTATGGTTTGATTTACAAAGTGCATTCCATTGTCACTATATATTCTCTCTGAAATGCCAAACCTAGGAATAATTTCCTTAAAAAGTACCTTTGCTACTGTAGCTGTATCTGGATTTTTGGTTGGAAAAGCTTCTACCCACCTGGAGAACATATCTATAATGAAAAGGCAGTACTTCTTGTTTTCACATTTGTATAGTTCTATGAAATCCATACAGATAGTGTGAAATGGATATGGTGGTGTGGGAAAACTCCCTTGCTTAGGCTTTATCACCCCCTGTGCATGGTGTTTGTTACAGATTTGACACATTAAACAAAAGTTTTTAGAATAGTTTGTAAATCCATACGTTGTGAACACCTGGTTCACCAGCTGTACCATCCCCCCTGTTGAGACATGGCACTGCCCATGGCTCAACAATGCTGCATAGCAGAACAAGTTAGAGGGTAATATTGGTTTTCCCTCCTTAGAGATGTACAGCCCCTTCTTGAGGATTGCTCCTCGTCTTATCCATCGCTGTTTTTCTGCTTGCGTAGTGAGTGTCTGCATTGTTTTTAACATATCTAAATTCAAGGTTTCAGAGGGTTGTAATTCCTTATTTAGAAGGAATACCTATGTACCTGCCTGTTTTGCAGCTGCATCAGCTCTCGCATTACCTTTTGAAATTATGTCCTGTTGTTTAGTATGAGCTGTACATTTGCAAATAGCTACCCTTCAAGGCAGTTGAATGGATTCTAAAAGATCTAAAATAAGCTGCGCGTGATTTATAGGTTTGCCAGTAGATGTTATCATTCCTCGGTTTTTCCACTGTTGTGCAAACACATGTACAGTGGAAAAAGCATATTGACTATCAGTGAAGATGTTTACACGCTTATTCTTTGCTAAGGTACATGCTCGTGTCAGAGCAATCAATTCTGCTGCCTGTGCAGATAAATGATACGGTAAAGATTTTGCTTCTATAACTTCAATATCAGAGACTACTGCATATCCTACTAGGTTCTGTCCTGCAGGGCCCCTTTTGCACGAGCCATCCACGTGGTATGTCACCTTGGCATTATCCAAGGGGACATCCGTGAGGTCTTTCCTAGGTAATGTCTTCTGCTCGATTATTTGCAGGCAGCGATGTGGTGTGCCGTCTGCAGGAGTTGGGAGCAGGGTTCAATTGTCATATGAGGTTGACTCAACAATATGGTCATGCAGGAGAGATGCCTAGCAGGAGAGAGATATGCTACCTTTTCTTGTAATAAAATAATCATGACTGCATGAGGTACCCTTAGAGTGAGTGGGTGAAACAAGACTACTGAAGCCGAAGCCTGCACTGCCATTGCTGCCGTGACTACTGCCTGTACACAGTGTGGCAAGGATCATGCTACTGGGTCTAATTGTGATGAATAGTAAGCTATGGGACATTGCTTATCCCCATGTTGTTGTGTTAGTACTGATGTCATATAACCCTGCTTGCAATCTACAGTCTGGAAAAAATGTTTATGATAGTTTGACAATCCCAGAACTAGAGAGGATGCTATCAATTGTTTCAGTTTACAAAAAGCAAATTCTGCCTCTGATGTCCTTTGTAATGAATCCTGCGCTGCCATCAGTGTCTTATATATCAGGTCAGTTAAGGGTGCAGATTCCAAGGCATAGTTTGGAATCCAGCTTTGACAGAAATTTGTCGTTCCCAAGTAGGACATCATTTCCTTCTTGGTGGTAGGCTTCGGTGCCTGCAAGATTGCCACTTTTCTGTCCTCATCTAAAGTTCTACCTCCCTTGGATATTACATATCCCAAGTGCTTTACCTGTCTTTTCCACAGCTGCAGTTTGTCCTTGTTTACTTTATGTCCCTCAGCAGCTAAGAATCGTAGAAGTGCTACGGTATCTTCCCTACAATCCTGCAGGTTGGGTCCACTAACAAAATGTCATCAACATAAAGTAAGACCTGACTACCCTTTGGCGGATTAAACCTTGCCAAGTTGCTTGACATTTCTTGCGAGAATATTGTAGGGCTCTCACAATATCCCTGTGGCAGTCGCGTATATGTGTATCTTTTTCCCTGAAATGTGAATGCAAACCAATACTGGCTATCTGGGTGTACTGGTATTGAAAAGAATGCATTACTGATATCTACCACAGAAAAATACTTATGCTCAGGTTTTAAATCATTTAACAGGGTGTGTGGATCTGACACTATAGGTGCCCTTGGTATTACGGCATCATTTACAACTTGTAAATCCTGGGCCATACACCACTCTCCATTGGCTTTTTTAACTGGAAATAAAGGTGTATTACAAGGGGAATTGGGAGATTCCACTAGCACCCCTCCCTTAAGTAATGCTGCTATGATAAGTTTTATTCCTGCCTCTGCATCTTTTCTTAAGGGATACTGTCTCTTTTGCGGTCTAAACGCTGACTTTGGTGTGATACTAACTGGTCTTGCTGTACAGATAAGTCCTACATCTGATTTCCCTGTTGACCAGAGGGTCTCTGGTATACCCCGCAAGGCGTTTTCTTCTTCTGTCAACAGGAGTACCCATCAGCTATCTTCGCAAAACTGCAAATGCACAGCTGGGTTGGCTTGAGTTACCCAATTCAATTTTTGTACTTGTATTCCCTGTCCTGACAACTCCAGTTCTGTTTGTTTTTCCCATCTTGTAACTCTCTCCCCTAGGTCTGCCCACTGTATGTTTTTATTCTTGGTTAAGCTTACATGTGGTAGTCGATTGGATTTATAAAGTGTCAAAAACTCCTGGGGCAGCGAACAGCTGGCTGCACTATTTCCTTCTGCATCCCAGTATAAGTTTCTCAGTACCAATCTGTTTGTACGATGCTTAAATAATTATTTTTCATACTCATTATCAGGCCCTGGTGTGTTACAAAAATACAGGGTGCAATGCAGCATGTGCTGTTTATCAGTGTCCAGGGAGGGAAACTTATTGACGGCTATGTTCATCAGTTCTTTGGTCACAGTCCCTGGACTAGTCGTAACCAGGTCCTGACTGTACCAATAAAACATTTCACGCCCCGATTAAACCATAAAGGTGTCAGTTCATCATAGCGCTTCCATGCCCTGCATAGTTGGAACCACCGCTATGCCAAGCAACTGCATAAGACCCCTGCCCAAGAGATTTATTGGGCATTTCGCAGAAACTTCAATCTTACTTATTTGTGTTAATCCTGAAACAGGATCTGTTATGGTGATATTGCGGGAGAGGGGCTCCCGGTATAGCTGCCCATTCGCTGCTTTGACCAATATGTAATCAGATGAATCTGAATTGTCTGGTAATTTAGAGGGGTATATCAGGGTCCATGATGCCCCTGAATCACACAAAAATTTAACCTCACTACCTTCTACCAAAAGTATAACTTCTGGTTTTGTATCTGCTAAATAGAGCTCCAAGCTCAATAAAGCCAAGTCTAGTACTTCATCTTCTTCTGTATCATCATTAATTTCCTGTACTTCCTCTATTTCCCTTTTCACATCCTTGTTTGTCCTTTCTGTACCGGTTTCTTCTAGTGATTCCTGACTATCATATAGTCATTCCTCACCTTCCTTGTCTTCTGTTGTAACCTTCTTATTTTTCCTGCAATTCCTTGCTAAATGTCCCTTTTTACCACATTTAAAACATTCTCCCCTTTTCTTACTTCCTTCAAAGTCTTCTGATCACTGATCAGACTGCTTACCTCCCTGTGTGTTTTTCCTGCCCTTTTTCCTGGGGTGCACTGCATAAACTTCTGCTCCGTCTTCTACGGAAAATACCTGTGTTTTCTTGTTCTTTTTGCTATTAAAATGCCTTTCAGCATGTCTAGCATATTCAAGTAGTGAGTGTAATTTGCTCGTTCGATGGTCGACCATGTGTTTTGTAATTAAACTGCTTATAGGTAAACTACTACCTTTTAGAAATGCATTCTTCAGCTGCTGTTCATATGGGGAATCTTGTTTTTGATCTTCAGAAACCTGCATTCCACAGTGGTTGTTAAAACATTCTAACAGCCTAGCAAAGTATCGGTCAACTGATTCACCCTCCTGCTGGACACATTGACTAATGCAAGTCCAGTCTGCCCTAGGTTTCCATTTTTCAGAGATGTGGTCTGTAAATCCCTTAACTCTAGTGTCTAATTCTGAGTTGCTATGTGGGAGGGGGTTTTCTGCAGTGTCACGAGGATTCCAGTTGCCACAAATCATGTACCAATCTGGTCCTACAATCTGTCGAACTACTTTTTCTATCTCTTCCCCATTCAAGTTATAACTCAGCCTCATTCCTTGTAAATCTTCTGAAAATTTGCTGAAGTTAAGTTTCGGATGGGGAATCCCTTCTGTAGTTTTCCGGATATCTTCCGGAGTCCAAGGTCTATACACTAGGATAGTTGGAGTCTGATCTTCCTGTCCTGCCTGAGGGTTCGGAACTTCTATGAGTGGGCATATTTCTTCTTCTACAGGTCGTATATCCCTAGCTACCTGCCATAATTCAGAGCCTTCTTCTTGATTATTTGCCTTTGTTCGGGACCTAGTTCTGATGGGATCCCTAACTTTAGTTAATTTCAGTTTTAAGCTGTCCCTGTCTCCAGTGAGCATCGGATATAATGGGGATGGATCAACCTGTCCACTCACACCGTATTCTGGTAAAGGAGGGGGAGGCGGAGGTGCCGATGCCATTACCAAGTTATTGTCTTCCTTATCTAAAAACATTGCCTTCGAATCTTTGTTCTTTTGGTCTCTGCGGTTTGCATCCTCCAGCTACCTGTGTGCCTGGGGAATTCCTAACTGTCATTGCTTTTTTACTTGACCCTTAGAATCGGTTTTAAGTTGCTTGATAAGCTTGATAAGTGAGGACTTTTCTAATTTCCCGTCAAAGTCATACTTAATAACCCATTTTGAAAAATATCTAACATTGTCTGCATGCTGCGACTGCATGTATTTTGCATCTTCCGTCAATGGTGGGTTTCCGGGTCCCTTTGCACAATTATTACCCATTTTTCCCTATTTTTGTTTGCTATGTAGACTGTACAGAAAATATTATCTGATGCCTTCAAATTTTTTACGTGTACCACGGATTTTGTTATAGTCTCTTCAGAATGACTGTCTAAAGCCTACTGATCTGTTTCACCTGATCTATGACAAGATTGTACCTTTTTCTATCCCTGACTGTAAGAAAATACAATCTGACAGAAACAATACACATCTAATCACTGATCTTGAAACAGAAAAAGTAGATTCACCTTACCTGAGCCCACGTGATTGATCGCTGATTCGCGGAAAACCCGTCCTTCAGTCGCAGATCAGAAGGTGACTGGCCTCTTTTGACAACAATTCAGTTGGAGGTCTTTATACTGTAGAAGAACCGATTTGGTTTCTTCCCCGTACGGTTTCAGCCACCTGGCCGTCTGATCCGTGGTGAAGAGAGGGCTCTGGCTTGAAGGACCAATCTGTTAAAGAAAACACTAAGATCAATGCACGTAAGGTTCAAGTAAGGCACCCTTTATTACTTGCAGCAAGGAGACAAAGCATGTAGATACAAGGTTTGTCTGCTTTTCCATGGTTCAGCATGCTATTTTTATACAGTTCTCTGCATATACACAAGAAAATATTGTTAGTTTAACTGCTGACATGGTCAGAAAAGAAGACATTGTTAGATTTACTGCTGACATGGTCAGAAAATTGCTGTCTTGCAAAACATGTTTGAGAAAAACAACCTGGCCTAGGGCTAATTTCAGTCCTCCTTTGTTTCTTACATTTCTTCAGCTGTTCAGTTCTTGGTATGATACATTTGCCTAGGGTCAAGATACAACCCTGGCCTCAATACACATTCTGCTGACCATGGTAGACTTTCAAGCGTCAATTGTTCTCTTATCAAGGTTTTCTGCAGCTGCACATATTTCACTCAAAATAAGCAGAATAAACGTATTAATTTCTTTTTAACCCTAAATGCATCTAAGCTTGCACATTGCAGTTATACATTTTCTTAACACTCGGAGTTAGTATATTTAAGTAGGAGGTTGTGGGGGCGAAGCCCCCCACTTTATGTATTCTTTCAATTTTTTTTTCTTTTCTTTTGTTTTTTAGGAACAGCGATTATTTTCCCTTGGAAAAAAATCGCTGTTCTGAGCTTTTGAGATTGTATACTTTTGCTTACATGGGGTCGATTATTCATCGTTCCCTTTTTTAAGCATTCAGTGATATTATATAGATCCCCCCCATTATTGCTTATTTACGTTTCTCTAAATCATGTGGAGATTATCACAAGAGCTAATAAGCACATTGGTGTGGTAATCATTGTTGGTGGTCCATACATTGCATTGGTACATGTATCCCCCTTATTCACCCCAAATACATAGACATGTGGACACATCCCTGTACCTCTCAATTGTTCCTGACATTACAGAATGTTCATCATTTTGCCTTTTGCAACTGCCCCGTCCCTTGTAATTCTTGGACTATTATAGTCGGTAATGCCAGACACAAAGTTTCATACTTATTATTTAAATCATGCTTCATGCGGCAATATATATATTTATTTATTTGCATTTGTTTACCGGGATGGTCCACTGGGCCTAAGAGAGCCCATTTTCAGTGGAGGCCCAGGGGAGAAAAGCTCCACATATAAGAAAATACATAAGACAATTATTTACATAAAGTAAATGCTAAACATAGTCAGTTACAAAATAAAGTTAAATTACATTAGAGTGTAAGAGATTCATTCAATGCAGTTATATGTTCTATTAACTCCGTAGATGACTTAGAGTAAAATTTAGGGATTGTCTCCAGACTCTGGTGTTCCCCCATACATCTTATTGTTCAAAAGCTGCTTGTTCCAGAAAAATAATTGTTTTTCTATTAACTTTTTAAATGGCTTAGAGTAATATGTAAAAGTCCCTAAGAGTATAGTGTCTACCATACCAATAATATAAACTTTTATCGTTAGTGTAGGGGAGTATAGAGGTATGGAAACCAAACACACACTCATGCACACACTTGCATACACCACACACACACACACACACACACACACACACACACACACACACACACACACACACACACACACACGAATTACTCCTACATGAGCAGGGGCACCCCCATAGTGCCTTTTTTAGGCAAGGCTCAAATTCTAAACCTACCACCCTAGAACAAAACAAAGAAAAAAAACTAAGGGTAATGCTGCTCAATGCCAGAAGTCTCAACCTCAAGATGCACGCACTCAAGGCCCTTCTCAGTATGGAGAACATCGATGTCTGTGCTGTGACAGAAACCTGGTTCAAGGCTCCTGAGAGCACCACAGCACTATCAGGTTTTACCTCATATCATGCGTTCCGGCCCCAAAACCCGGACAATGCCAAGAAAGGAGGAGGGGTATCCATATTCATCAAGGACACCCACACCTCAAGATTGGTGGCATCGCAGGATGCATCGGAAACCATCCAGGTGCAATTAACCATAGGCAAGATTGCTCTGCAATTTGTAGCATGTTACAGGCCACCCTCGCAAACTCTGGAACCTCATATGGCCTTCCTGAAAACACTGGAGGGGATAAATGTATCTCCGAACACCATCATACTAGGTGACTTCAACTACCCTAATATAGACTGGGAACACTACTCAAGCCTAAACACTCTAGCCCAATAGTTCCTGGAATTCATAAACTCAAATGCCATGGAACAACTAGTCACCATCCCCACAAGAGGAGAAAACATACTTGATCTCATCATCACGAACATGGGAGCACAATGTTCAACGCCGGAAGTATACCCCTCACTGGTGAGATCTGATCACAAACTAATCTCGCTGGAGGTCCTCATCCCGCCCCCACCTGAAATGAAAAAGACCACAGTAAAGAACTTCTCGAAAGCCGACTTCACACTTCTAAAGACTAGTGTGGTCTCCTTTAAGGCCCCTGAGCCGGCGGTTAACATTACTCAAACCGCTGAATCACTTACAAATGCCTTCTACCAGCACCTGCAGGGCTGCATGGATCAGGCAATCCCAAGCAAAACAAAGACTCTTTGTACCAAAGGCAAGCGTCCAGTCTGGTGGACCCCAGCCATAAACAAACTCTACAACAAAAGGAGAAAGCTACTACAAGATAGATCAAAATCCTTAAAAGGTAAGACACCGCTGATCACTATAAGTAAAAGCTAAGAGCTCTCATAAAATCATCCAAAGCTAATTTTGAGAAAAAAATAGCTAAGAACTCTAAAGACAACCATAAGGCATTCTTTAGCTATGTCAGAAACCTAGGAGGAAACTCCCAGATATGCTCAGAATTAGTTCAAAATGATGTGAAGATTACTGATCCTACAGACATTGCCAACATACTGGCTGACAGGTTCAGTGCAAACTTCTCTCCCCCCCTAAAGGAGAGATATCTATACCAAATGATTGTAGCCCCAAACATCTCTAACGCCCAGGTGAGAACTGCTCTCTCCAAGGCAAAGAACACAGCATCCATGGGACCTGATGGTGTCCCTGGCTGTGTGCTCCATGAACTCAATGAGGAATTAAACCCACAGTTAGGACAGCTGTTTAATCTTAGTCTCACCTCCGGATACATACCCAGGAGTGGCACAGTGACTGTGGTCCCACTCCACAAAGGCGGTGCCTCCACCGACCCTGGAAATTACCGTCCCATTAGCTTGACAAGCCTTATCTGCAAAGCCATGGAGAGGATCATAATGGATCTCATAAATAAGGACATAGGGAACTTGCAGACTTTGGATCCAACACAGTTTGGCTTTGTCAAAGGCAGATCATGCCTTTTAAACTTGGTTGACTTTTTCGAAACAGTCACCAAGGCCATTGACGAGGGAAAGGCAGTCCATACAGCCTACCTAGACCTGGCGAAGGCTTTTGATACAATACCTCACTCGGGTATCATTGAAAAACTCATCAACTTAAATGTAAACCCATACATTACAAGATGGGCTGTAAACTGGCTGAGTGACAGAACCCACAGGGTCAGAGTTGCTGGCGCCATGTCAGACTCAAAGCCTGTCACAAGTGGTGTCCCACAGGGCTCAGTCCTGGGCCCACTCTTGTTTGGCATCTACTTTTCTGAAGTACAAGCAAACACAGGAGGGTTATGGCTGACAAAGTTTGCAGATGACTGCAAACTGGGCCGTAGTTGAAAACACATCCAACACAGATATCCTTCAGAAGGGTCTCACAGAAATGGATAACTGGTGCCAGAGCCATGGCCTAAAGTTAAATGCCAAGAAATGCATAGTCATACCCTTCGGGAAAAATAAGGTTACCCCTAGCTACCATATAGGTGGCAATCCCCTGAACACAGAAGAATTTATTAGGGACCTGGGAACCCAGGTTGACAGTAGCCTTTCATTCGACACTCATATTGCTAAAGTAGTTAGGAAGACCTTCTACATTGCCCACCTTATCATGAAGGGATTCACATCTAGATCAAGGGAAGTCATAGTCTCCCTATACTCATCACTCATCAGACCAAAGATCGAGTACAATGCCCCATTCGGAATGTATCTGACCCGACACTTGCAGCAGCTGGAGAGGCCACAAAAGTTCCTCACCAAAAGGATAAAGGGTCTCAAAAATCTGTCTTATGCTGCCCGACTGAAAGAACTCCAGTTATATTCAGTTGCTTACCACTTGCTCAGAGGTGACCTATGCCTGACATACAAGGCCATGTCAAACCCAGATTTGATGAACATGCTTCATCTCAAAAAATCTAGATCCCTCAGAGCCACAAGGGTGGGAGACTTAAACCTCGACACGGTTATTAATAGGACGTGCTGGAGGGATAGATTCATCACCCAAAGACTCCCTATGCTGTGGAACAAAATCCCGGTTTATGTGAGGCAGAGCACCTCGCTGGCCTTGTTCAAGAGGAATCTTGACCAATGGATGGGAGATCGCAGATACACCCCAGGGGTTACCTCAGTGTCACTGCTCGACAGAGGCACAGCAAAATAATGGGCATAGTTTCTCCAAACTAAAGGGGTGGCGTAAGCCACAAAACTATGGGCTAGGCTTATAAATGCCCTCGGGCAGATAGCCTAGTATGAACCTATGAATCTATGAGATACTTCACTTACCCAATCATACTGAAGAACACACTTACCCATTCACAAATACACATGCACATGCAGTCACGCTCGCACACACACCTACTCTACTTATCCCCCATGTAACCTTTCAGGCTGCGACCATACAAACACTCACAAACACATATTCACTTGAGACCACTAATGCCTCTCCAGGCAGGCACACACACTGCCATAAATATACACCACCAACACTCTACTAAATTCCCCAACAAGTTCCTCTAACACAGTCTCTTTCATTGAAATAATGAATAAAAACCACTCTGAGCCATTTTAATTAATGCAGCTGGCTATGTTCATTTTATGCCAGCACTTCTGGGGGAAAGCACATGACTCATTATTATCATAATTCCTTATTAACATTGCAGTATAAGTTTAGGGTTGCTACCTTTTCAAATGCCCAAAAGTGGGACATTTTTGGTACAAATGTCAGATTTTGCAGGGAAAAACATACCCACGACCAGTACAAAGGAGAGAACTTCACTTTTTTGCCTAAATAAAAGCTTATTCTTGTAGCATTTTAGTTGCTTATTCTGTTTCTTATAACATTTAGGTGTTTCAGATACAGAATAACTGCTTTATGCAACTATTACATAAAATATAGGAAATATGTCTGTCCTAAAATCTCAGGACATTTGTAATTTTTTCGATTTTTTTTTGCAGGACACAACTGCCCAAAGAGGAAAGTGGGACAGGTGGTAACCCTAAGTAAGTTATGGGGACAGCCCGCCATGATGATTCTACAGATTATACAGAATTAGTGCGGGAGGCTCTATATGAATCACAAGGGGCTACCACCAGCAGAAAAATGGCTATGTCAGGGTCTACCACTGGCAAAAGCCCCTTCTGAAGCCTAGGGAGTGTCTTATAATCATACATACATATTTATAAATTTGAACTTTTATACCCAAGAGATTACTTTCATGTAATATCTAACCATCTGTTGGTTAAGCATTAATTTGTTATAAATATTATACAATGCAGCACTGCTTATTAGGTACACTTGTTCTCCTGAGGGACTTCATTAAGGTTAGAGGAAGTAATTCATGCAAGTGCTTCTGCACATGTGCAGTTATGAAATCTGTATACACACCCTGCCTAGGGAGTGTCTTTTTTGTATAGCAGGAGTAAACAGCATGAAACTTCTCCCTGTTGTTGGTATGTTTTTTTTTTGTTCAATTGTATGTTAAATTAATGCATTTTAGATTGGACTAAACACTTTCAACAGGACAAGGCATATAATCGGTTTAAATTCCACCAAATATTTCCTATAATGCTGTTATTAATCTGTGTACCTGACTATAATCCCAGCACTGCTGGTCACAGAAGGAAATCCATGTGCATCATTTTGGCACATTACACAATTAAAATCTGTTGGACTAATAACAGTGAGTGCATTTTTGCAGAATTTGCAGGTTTACTTCTCCTGTATATGTGGGTGGATCTCTAAACTACATACAAATAAGAGATAAAGAATGCTCACCTTTATCCACAGGCCAATCACAGTCATATTTAATGACATCATACAAATGGGCTTGTTTAGTACGTGTCTACTCACCTGCTTAACCAGGTCCTCGGTGTCCTGTACTTTTAGTACAGGACCTCAAAGGAGGTACTAACATGTATAAGAAACAAAGAAATTCTTATAAAGACACATCTCAATGAAATAATGCAAAATACAACAAGTAGATACCATGTCTGGCACAAGTGCAGCTTGCCTTTCTTTGAAATAACTGCTGCTATGCTTTATACCTTGCCTGATTTGTGCTGTACTGCATCGACTGATATGTTGTAGGGTTGGCACCTTTTCAGATGCTGTGTTTACTGTACTACTGTTTCAAATTGTGTGTACTTTCCTGCACTTTGGTCATTTTCATATTTTTATATTTTAATAACCCATTACACATTTCCAGAGTAGTACATAAAATGGTGATGTTGTCCATTAAAATATTTGTTTTAAATAATACAAAAAGAAAGAATAAAACAAAATGTTTATTTTACTTTGGTCTGAAAAATCAAACAAATAAATCACTTTAATTTCTATTTTATTTATTTATTAACCAGATAGTCACACTAGACACAACTGCATTTCTTCAGGGCTGACAAGGAAGCACTCTCTACCGGAGGAGGCCAAAGAACATACAAATGGAGACTAATGAAATCAAGCCCAGTACTGCAGGATAAAGCTTGTTAACATTTTACAGTGTAAATCCTTTTTTGCATAAATATTTACAGCTATTTTTTATTAATTTCACTTCACAGCAAAATTACTTTCTGGGTCAGGAACTGGCTGCAGCAGTCTTTGCACTGCTGCAGGTGGGAAAAAAATGTTAGAAACAAAGCAATCGCTTTCATTGACTAGCATAGATATCAGTGTTAATAGTGCCCTCTGCTGGCTCATTGCAAAATACCATCCTTTTCAAAATATCAGTCATGAGCCAAATGGTAATAAGCTATGATGGTAGGCATTATTCTAGTCTTTAAATTAACAAAACATCCCATACTGATAGCTACAAATACTGTTACAACCAAAAAACTGTCAATATGCCACAAACAGAAAATAGAACATATAAATTAAAAAAAAAACTAGCAAAGCTGATGCTCACTTGTTTAATAATCCAAAACAGATGAGTTGGGCTGCCTACTGCAGATGCCGTTTTCATAAGACTCATAGAAATTAGTAAGCAGCTGAGTCATATGACCATTTATGTCTTGCCGTTTCTCTTGAGGGGACAAACCTGTAAAGCAGTGGTGAATTTATGAATAACCATAAATAATTGAATTCCCGTTTGAAGGAATATAAAGTTTCACAGTTCTTGATATGCAGTGGGAGTCTATTCCACAGATGAGCAAGGTGCAGTGTATTAAACCTACTCTCCACCATTTTTTACTTATCTGTTGGTGAAGATTTAGATGCCTGTATCTGGTATTTGTAGGACTATTTGTTTTATGGCAATACAGAAGGTTCAGGACTGTTGAGTTCCCAATGGCAAGGCATAGATATCCTCTCAGGACTCTGTAAGAAACAGAAAATATGGACAGTGATCGCAGTCTGTCATGATATCTTAGTGTTTTAAGGCTAGGAATTTTCCCAGGTAGGACCCTCTGTGATCTTCCTAATTGCCTGATATGTTTATTCAGTCGCATCCCAAAGGAAGCATTGTATTCAATGACTGGCCTAATAAATGTTGAGTATAACAGAACAATGACCTCCTTCAGAGCTGGATGATATTCCCCTAGCAATTAGTTGTGCCAAGCAGATCTCTCAACCTCTAAGTGTAAGAAATCTGGACAAAGACAAAAATAATGGAGGACAAAGTCCCAAAATCAGGGACAAGTTTTAAATATTACTCTTATAAATTTAGAAAGTTGATAGAATAAAAGATTTTGCATTAGCATGCATTTTTGAAGGATATAAAGTCTGAAAGGCAAATGCATGCCTTTATGTATGACTTCAGTCCTCAGTGATTTGCCAAGAAACCACAAACTGTATGAGAAGTAGACCAAAAATATGAGGCAAAAATCTGGACATTCTGTGAAAATCTGGACAGTTGAAAGGAATGGTGCCATCTAGGAGAACCTCCTGACCACTGTCATTACATGGTTATCAAAAGATAGGGAATTGGCAACCCATTTTCCAAGGCCACTAACATCATTCTCATTTTGGAAGGGGGTTATTATCTGTTGTATGTCATTGGGAGGGTAATTACCAAATGTGACAATGTTGCATTTTTCAGTCATCTGAAACTTTGTTAGCCAGAGGTCCTGACTGGTAGCTTATAGGTCAGAAAAGTAAATGTTGAACAACAGAGGTTCCAATAAGGAGCCTTGGGGAACACCACTGGTCACCTTCATAGTCTCTTATGATTCTCTTATCTGCACAGTGTGGGTTCTATATTCTAGCCAATTTGCTATCTAGCTTACCATAAAGGGATCTTTTTGTATGGCAATTAGCTAACCAATGATGAAAGCATGGGGACAGTGTCAAAGGCTTTGACTAGGTCCATGTATGATGTATGGACAACATGGCTGCTGTCAACAGTTTGTGTTTCTCTTTCAAAGAAATTAACCAGATTCATTACACAGGATCAACCCTTCATAAAGCCAAACTGCTGCAGATCTAGTCTGATGATAATTTTAATGTCATTTATCAGATCAGTTATAATATGTTTCATAGTTTTGCAAAACAGACCCATTAGTCTGAAGGGTCAATAGTTACTGGGGTCAGTAATGGGATCATCCTTGTGGAATGCTATCACCACTGCCACAAGCCAAACCTCGGGGACAAAACCAGTGACTAAACTTATATTAAATGGTTTAAGGAACAAGTCTTCCAGGGCCTATTTATTAGACACGTATATTATCAGGTCTAATGGAGGAGGTATGTTGTCTCAAAGAGAGCCTTTAGTACATGTTCTTTAATACTGAAAGGGGGTCTGAGGGTCTCAAGGATAGATAAACTAAAGATATTTCTTCACTGATTTTGTTTGCAAGTATGTTTGTGACATCTACTGGGTCAGAATATGTGATGCCATTTTGGGTAAGTTCAGAGTAATGCTGGGTGTTGTTTCTAAGTTTCCTAACATAGCTAAAGAAAGATTTGTAGATGTCATTAACTTCTGATGCTCATCTATGTTCTTAAGTTGCTTTAGTAGTCCTAATAATATTTCACAAGCTTTTAGTCAATTTTCTTACATTAACCTTGATTTGAAAATCTTTCAATCTACTGTAATTTTAAGTTTTTTTTCTTATTGTAAAATTTATTTAGATCTGGTTGGGACTGTCAGTTTTATACAAGTGGGCATGGAACTCCTTTTTGAAGTTACATGCTGTGGCCATATCTGGGGTTATGGTGCTTTGAGTGAATTGCAAAACTTCATAGAATTTGAAGAAATTTGTGTGACTGAAATCCTTGAATTCAGAAATATTGGTATCTACAGGTTTGTAGATTTTAAAGCTGAAGCTGAAAGGAACTGGTTTATGATCCAACTTAGTAAAGGAAGGGAGTAGCAAGAGAACAGCGCATGAAAAAGCTACATAAGTACCACGCCTGGAATATTATTAACTCTGGTCTGACACCAGTTTGGTACAGGGAGTTTTTGTTAATTAAATCCAAGAATCTTTGAGCATATACTACATTTGTGGCATTGGTGCTCCGGCTTATTTATGGGTAGGTAAAGTCTGCCAAGATGAAAGAGTTCCTATTAATAGGGAGTTAGTCTGGTACATTCAGGAAATGTATATGATTTTTAGAGAACAGACAGAGTGTCTTGTAGCAAGCTGTGAACTTATAATTGGTCTTATTAAGTGTGATTTGGGACTCATTGTTTTCCATTTGTGGGTCTTCGGGAATTTGTCAAGTGGTGATGTGGTTCCTTACAAATATGGAGAAACCACCACAGTTGACATTAGGCCTGAAGGTATGGTAGACACAAAACCCAGGTATGGAGGGAGTTACCTATGCACATTTAAACCTAGTATCAGTAATTACACAGACATGGATGTGTACCAAATGCAGGAGGGCCTCAAGTTTGGCCATCTTGCTGTTGAGACTTCGGGCATTGAGTAAAGCCACCTTGATGTGATCTTCTTTTGGATTCGACACATCATTGGGATGTCCATCAGCTGGAATATGAAAAACAAAGGCACTATGGGGCAGTAAAGGCTTTATCCAGTATGCAAAAGCCTTGGAACAAGAGATGAAAACAATCCTTAGCAAAACATGTAGGACTGTCAAGCATCTGCTCCCAAGCTAGCATATACTGGATCCCCCTTAAATGACAACAGGTATTCAGCCCATTGTTAAAGCCAATTAACTTTTCTTTGTAGCTTGGCATCATTCTTGGAGAAGAAAGGATTCTGCTGAAGATCACAGTCTTGCCTGCATTTGTAACATGCATGGAGAGATCTGACACATCTCTCTGCATCACCTTCAGGGATCTGTGTGCTAAGTCATTCATGTCCAAATGGATAATCACCATATTGTAGTCATATTTGTAGGTGGAATGGCCTTACAGGCCCTGGAGTTGTCAGAAATCCTGGCACCAGAAAGACAATTCATTGTCATCCTGTCTTTCTCAAGCTTGGTGAAAGTAGAATCAGCATGTCTGACTACGGAGTCGCCGATCACCAAAACATTTTTATCAGTAGAAAGGCGTTGTTTGGTGGATTTTGTGGGATTAAAATCTTGGTGACTTTTTGTTTTAAGTGTGAAAGGTGGTATGATGATAATTTTATGCTGAAATCTAATCTTCTTCTGTCTAGGGGGCTTTTGGAATGATTTCTTTACAACCTCAGGATAAGACATTATAGAGTGAATTACTGTAGAGCATTCTGGGACTGCATGCTGTTCACAGACTTTTTTTGTGAGAGTGAAGCTTCCATATAGTTAAATACTTGTATCTCTCATAAGCAGAATGAGTTGTATTAAGTAACAGTTCATTGTCTGTGAGTATCAGGCAGTTGTTAGACTGCCTCAGGATACCAAGTATTAAGGTGCTGGCAACAGAAGGAAAACAAAAAGCTGGCCTCCATTTGTGTCCAGGGATTATCAGAATTAGCAATTCACTAACTGCAGCAATGGCAAGAGGTATATTGCTTTGCTATCTGGGGTAAATGACATTTTAACTAGCTTTGCACTGCTGGGCTAAAAGAGGTTTTTAACATGTATTTGCACTTAATATGTGTTATTATGCAGCAGTCCATTTTAGATTATCTAGAGCAAATATGGGCTGAGTGGGGCAACATCATGTAGCTGTGAGCTACTTTTACGTTGTAGAGCAGCAATGAGTGACTACAGGGAATAAGGGGAACAAGAGATGTGGAGAACTGCTCGTCACGCGATGCACTGTTGGATGGTACCATGATGCACTGTTGGATGGTACTGTTTAAAGTACAGAAACTGGGGACTAGCTGGTATAGGGAAGGATAAGGTTCTAAATGCTCGCATCTATACAACGCAGTGAGCATCCCCACTGCGCAATGGGTAGGGTCATACTAAATTGTTTTATTTATAACCAAAAAATACTGCAACAAAAAGCTCAGCAGAGCACACCAGCCATTAACAAGTCATTTGAATTTAGCCTCAGTAGTGAGCAACAACGTTAACTAGCCTGTAAACCTTCTTCTGCCACCAGAAAGAACCAGTAAATGAATTAAAGCAAAAACTTACAAATTTAGCAGTAAAAAGCAGTGCAAGCTGTATCAGTACACTCAATATTAAGCAATTATATCAAAAGTCACTTAGCTTTGTGTTGCTGGCTTCAAACAGAGTAGTAAGATCCGGTTTTATCTGGTCACAAAATAGAGCACTTAGCTCAGTGTGTAGTCACTCTTAGCAAATGACAGGCTTGTTGTGTTAAATTGCTTTATAATACAGAACTAAAGCAACAAAAAGCTCAATAAGTGAGGTATGTTTTTGGAAGAATAATTTTAAATAGGAGCTCTTCCTCTGTCTCAGAAAGGCCCTTTTCATGCTTATGCCCTTCATCCACCACCATCCCCCAACTTGGTGTCTTCCACAACAGACTGATCCTGTTTTCCATGCCCTGTCTGAGGTTTGACATGAGCACATTAAATGGGGCTAGATCCCAGATCAGTTCTTGCAGAACACCACTTTTTTTCTTTCTGTTCCTCCAGTAGCTCAGGCATGATAATTATCTTTGGTTCCCTGTTCTCAAACTATTTCTCTACCCATCTACAGTGCTTGATGCCTGCTACTATCCTATTCATATTTGTAAGAAGCCTGCAAGTATTGGACCAAGTCAAACGTTTTACCAACTCAAAACAGATCACATCCGTAGAGGTTCCTTTTGATTACTCATAGGATTCATAAGAGTTTCAAGGCAATTTAGTCTCCAAGCTATCAACGCCTTGCCAATACCCACCCTCAGACTGTACCCCCTTTCTCAAGGAGGGCTAGATTAGTTAGCCCTGGGGTAAATTCGAGTGGACTCATCCAGTCATCCGGGCTTTGTTTGAAGGATAACAGTATAACACTACTTAACATTCTGGGGCAGTTTATTCCAGATATGGGGGTGCACTGCATAGTAATGACTCTGTCTCTGCATTGTGTTTTATTTATCTGCTGGTGACAATTTAGGTCACTGTTTTTTGTGTTTTCTAAGCTATTAGACGTGCAGAGATATACGACATCATGGACAACAGGATCTCTAATGGTGCAGTAGGCAAGGCACTGATCACCCCCTCAAGAATCTATAAGATACTGAGTAAAGGAATAAAGCTTCTAACCTCTCTTGGTATCTCAGGCTCTTTAAATCTGAAATATTTTTACTTAGGAATTTCTGGGGCTTCTCTAGTTGTTTGATATCAATTGAGGAACATCCTGAAGAGAGCATTATACTCTATAGTTGGTTTAATCAGTGCTGAATATAAGAGAATGATGACAGTTTTAGATCTGGATGACACTTCTCTCAACCTCTTTTGTGATCCAGTCATATAGATATATCAGGTTAGTCTGACAGATATTCCTGACTTGAATCTCTACTGCAACTCATTAAGCAGCCCAGTTCAGTCCAGGAATTTTGTAAACCTCACCTACAGCACCTGTTCCAATGTTATGCCCACTAGTAAAGTCAGATGAATCAAAATGTAGTTTGTTCAGCAACTCCTTGTCCACCTTGCAAACAAGCACCATTACTGTTTGTTTCTAATGTCCTGGCAACATCTCCTTTTGTTGAAGAGTTCTATGAGGGTCTGTCAGAAGTTGTACCAAAGTCCATGCAGCCCTTTTTAGGATTTTTGAAAGGATCCCATCTTGTTCAAAGTGCTTTTTCCAGCCTTTCTCTTGTTACCCTCAGATGTTCATTTTTCTCCTATCACTGACAGCTCCTCCTAGACTAATAGTCTCCCCTCTGCATCTTTGTTGAGTGTTTTTTTTTCTGAATATTCAATTTTCACACATTCGTAGGACTTTTATGGTTTTTTTTTCTGCTTTCAATCTAGTTTCCCAGTTTCTGTGCTTTCCTTATTTCTTCCATCGCATAACTGTTGGACCAATGATTGCCGTCCTAATTCTTGTTACCAGCATTGTCTCTATATCCCCCTTCAGCTTCCTAATACATTTTATCACCATGTTTCTAGCCTCCACATATCTTCTGCAGCGATCCTTTCCTTTTTCTGCTGTTCTTGTGTCTTCTTCAAAACACCCATTTCTGTGAATTACAAAGTTATGTTACAGAACATTAATATGTTGGATATTAGGGAAAACTAAAAATTTCCAGCAAAGGGCAAGAATGCCAAAAAAAATTCGAAAAACTTGGCTGAGATAAACCTAAACAAAGTGGACCACATCTATTCTCTTCGAGCAGCAAATGAGATTTGAGGTAATGTTGGGGATAAGAGGGGATTATGGGTAAGGGGAGAAGCCTGAGCTATGGATCCTAAAGTCAAGAGTGGCTAAAGTCAGGTCAGAGTTCAGATTCAAAGACCCATCCATTGAGGAATGGACGGAAGAGACATCAGATCTAAACATTTCTATCAAAGAGCAAAGTTTATTTAGACTTTTTGGGACTAAAAGTTCAATTATTTGCAGTTAGTCTCAAACATGATTTGTCAGTTGGTTAAGGGTTAAAATTTGTTTAGTACAAGGAGCGCATTACTATACTCCAAAAAACAGTAAACAATAATCTTGTTATAGTGAAGTAGTACTATATGAACCTTTTTCTGACAACTTTGGTAAAGCAATGTTTAAACCATTGAACTCTGAAATAACAAGCTTTGGCTGTGGTCATGTGCCCACAGAAAGGACCATAAAATTGAAATACAATAGAGTTTCTGTCTTTATGATGAGGCAAGGACTGATCCTTGTTGGACATCTTATAACAGCTCACTAGGACATATGAAGAAATCTGAGTCATTCTGAGTTGGGAACTTGGGAGTTTGCTGATCAGAGCAACAAATTTCTACATATATTGACCATTGTTTTGGCACACCTTCCTTCATCTAGAAATAGTGCCAGTCAGAAGTAGGACCTACAAAGGTATCAAGGTCAAGGCAGATTGGAGTCTACTCATTGCACCAGGCTGTTCCACCAGAAACCTAATTTTTCCACATCTATTATGTTTCACTCTATTCAGCTAGCCAGAAAAAATAATACTGAAATAATTTAAAATTATTTTTATTTGTCATGGGAATAAATTGATGATCAACAGATGGATTATTTGCAGTTTATTTTCATGCAATAGAGCAGTTTGGCAGTTAGCACAGAGGCTTAAGGCTCTTAGCTGTTAATGAGCTGTTCCTTTTAGTCCAGGAAACAGGGTCTTCATTCCTTCCACCTCAATTTTCCTAGTGTGTGACTCTGAGCAAACCACTTAGCCAGACAGTGCTTCAGGTTACCCTTAAAAAGGAACACTTGAGCCCAGTGGCCATAACCCAGTTAAAAATGCATAAAAAATAAAACCCACATTATAACAAATCAATTCAATTAAAATGGACAAACACATACTTAAACCACTCCTATTGGGCTGGATTCAGAAAGGCTTTCTGCAATTTGGAAGCCTTAGCTCAGAAGGCTTCTGCATTATGTTAATCCTTTTTAATTCAAAGATGGCTCTCTGGTTACTGCTTTTCCTTGGTAATGGCTTTAGCATAGAGAGCTACTAGGAATGCTGTATGCTAATATGGCAGTCTGAAAATTAGCCACATGCATGTGCTGTTCCCCCAGAAATTATGACAGCTCCAGATTAACTAGGTAGAGTGATTCAGAGAATCACTCTGCTGAGTTAATTTTGTTTTTCTGTGAGGAAAAACTGAATGCTACCTTTTGACAGGGCTCACCCATTCATTCCTGTAGGAGTAGTCACTGTTCATACTGCAACTACAGTAAATATAGCCTAGTTGTGGAGGAGGTGTATATTTGTGGATATGTGCGCATGTAGTTGTGTATTCCTGTAGAGGCATAAATGTGAGTGCGTGGGCATGCATGCACATGTGTGTGTTTTTATTTATCTGGGTCACCCCCCTGTGGGAAATAAGTACAGGGAGATTACTTTGTGTGTGTGTGTGTGTGTGTGTGTGTGTGTGCGTGTGTGCGTGTGTGCGTGTGTGCGTGTGTGTGTGTGTGTGTGTGTGTGTGTGTGTGTGTGTGTGTGTGTGTGTGTGTGTGTGTGTGTGTGTGTGTGTGTGTGTGTGTGTGTGTGTGTGTGTGTGTGTGTGTGTGTCTTTTAAAGTGTGCATGTTGGTATATGCATGAGTGTTTCCTTGAGTGTGAGAAAGTGTTACGAGGATCGTTTATGGCTGTGTTTGTGTGGGTGCATGTGTGTGTGTGTGTATGGATGTTTGCATGTATGTGTACACATAGCCGGCCTTAGGCATAGGCCAACTAGATGACCGCCTAGGGTGCTGCTCTTGCAGGGGCACTTTCCACTACTTATTTTGTGTAGGAAGACAAGGTGGTGTGGTGGTGAGTGCCATGGAGCCATTTTGCCTAGGGCACCTATTGACCTAAGGCCGCTCCTGTGTGTACATATTGGGGGTAACATGCTGCCATGATGCATGGGCTGCTAGGGAGAACACTAGTGTAACCAGAACTGGCAGCATAGTCTTCAATTCAAGGACATGGTAATGAGCAGGTAATAAAGTGCTCTTCTGTGTGGCTTTACATTGCCTTTGAAATAGAGAGTCTCTCCATCATGCTAATTCACTAACCCGTGTTCATCAATTAGCATGAGTGGACAGAAATTCTTTGAACTCCGAGATTGTCTGCACTGAAATCCAGATAACCAACTATTTGCCAATTAAACAATGATAAAATGATGTGCTGCATCAAGCTGTAGCTTATTCGTGCCAACTAACTTTTTCTAGAAATCTTTAAGACACACTAGTTTTATTTTTTTTCTACAAAAAGTGATGTTACCAGTTTTGTTGGAAAAAGGAACTATTAACAACAACAGCTACTTAAAGTTTCACACTATTGTGGGAAATATTCATGTTTCTTATTTACTTTGAATGTTTTTCATAAATGTAGTTTGCAATTTCATACAACTGGTACATGGTAAAAAAAAAAACACCTGAGTCCTACACATTTCAGAAAAGTAGGCGTACCCATTTGCAGACTACTGCTTACCTGGAAGAGTACCGGTATGGAGTAGGTATGCAAGTAATGAGACTCTGCGTCTTCCACAATTCGCAAACTAATGGAACACAACCTAACTATGTACTGCAGGCTGCAGCATGACATATACATGGCTACAAATGCAAACTATCTGCTGCACTGAAAGCATAAACAACTTTCCTGATGACCCTATAATTCAGACATTGTGCACACATACCTCTCAACCTGCAGCCATTGAAATTAGGAACAAAAGCACTTGAAAAGTATAGACATGAGGCAAACAATCCGGACATCTAATCAGCTTAAATTTGAATACCAAACTCATCAGACTTCCAGTAGGAATGTGAGATACTAGTCAGAATTAGAAAAATTATGTGAAAATACAAGTACATTATCAAAGAGACAAGGCAAGAATAAGGGACCTTGTGCAAAATTCTACCACACAAGCTCCCTTATTTTTGCTTTTGAAAAACAGAGATGTAAGATATGTGTCCTCTTTCTTTAAAATTACTGGTGCCACTTATGTGATGGTCAAATAATGTGGTTTTCTGTGTACTAGACAGCTTCAAAAATTAACTGTGATGATGTGGAATTCATAACATTGTGTGAAGATATAAATCACGCCTAAAACTCAGGACAAACCTCCAAAAATAGGTATATCTTGTACAAGTGTATATCAGGCCTGAAAATAAGAATGTTCTTCCAAAATAGAGATAGCTGAGAGATCTGTGTGCACATCAGAATATGGCTGCAGAAACATCTACAGGGAACCACTTAGTTCTGCATTAAACTATAAATGTAGTAAGTTTAGTGTATGCATCCCAGACGCAGAGCACGGTGCAATTGCTGACCAGTGCAGCCACAATTTATGGCGGCTAACCAACTGTGACATAATGGGGCTCCCAGCAGTGGAAGTCCTTACAAGAGTGGATCACCTCATGAACATATTCCTGCAAATAAAGCACATTCCACAGATATAGCAAATAAAACAGAAATGTTCACAAATCATCTGTTGCCCTCTCTGCAAAGTGGGTAAATGTTCTGGTTTTCCACTGACCCATTGTGCCACTACAGATGTCTATAGAGCTCATTACACATTCACAGCACTATGTTTGCTATAGACAACTGGTAAGACATGACATATCATAGTTATATCAACTACAGGACATGAACAGAGTGACCGTCCAATAAACCTACAACATACCTGCATCCCATATTTGTGTACTGCTTACCTCACAGAGAATATGACAGCCGACTGCAATTCTACATGGATGACGTGCATAGAAAGTACTCAGCTCATGTTATCTAACAGATACATACCTCTCAACCTCTTAGAGCAAGAAATCTGGACAAAGTCATCATTAATGGCGGGACAAAGGCCCAAAAATAGGGACACTTTTTAAATATTGCTCTTACAAACTTGAAAATTGATAGAATAACAGGTTTTGCATTAGCATGAATTTTCTGAAGGACATGAAGTCTGAAACTCAAATGTCTGTCATTATTTTCTGACTTTAACCCTCAATGATTTGCCAATGACTTTCCAGACAACCACAATTTTATGAGAAATGGACTAAAAATATGAGAAAAAAATCTGGACATAGGTTCATAGGTTCATACTAGGCTACCTGCCCTAGGGCATTTATAAGCCTAGCCAGAATGAGTTTGGCTTTCGCCACCCATTTTAAATTTATTTTGCTATACCCTTTTTCGAGGTTAGTATACTGTGCCTCTGTCTAACAGTGACACAGAAGTGATACCCGGGGTAAACCTATGATCTCCCATCCACTCATCAAGATTCCTCTTGAAGAGAGTCAATGAGGGACTCTGCCTAACCTGGACTGGGATTTTATTCCAGAGTGAAGGGAGCCTCTGGGTTATGAATCTGTCCCTCCAGCATGTCCTATTTATTTCAGTGCTGAGGTTCAAGTCTCTCAAGAGTATAGCTCGATGGGATTTGGATTTTCTGAGGTGCAGCATGTCCATTAATTCCGGGTTGGACATGGCTTTATACGTCAGGCACAGATCGCCTCTGAACAGGCGGTATGCCACTGAGTAGAGATGGAGTTTCTTTAACCGGGCAGCATATGGCATCAGTTTGAGCCCTTTGATCCTCTTGGTGAGGTACTTTTGGGGTCTTTCCAGTTGCTGCAGGTGTCTGGTAAGGTACATCCCAAAAGGGGCATTGTACTCAATTATGGGCCTGATGAGGGATGAGTAAAGAGGCACGATGACCTCCCCTGATCTAGATGTGAATCCCTTCATGATTAGGTGGGCTATATAAAATGTTTTTCTAGCCACTTTGGCCACGTGGTTGTCAAATGAGAGATTGCTATCAACTTGGGTCCCCAGGTCCCTAATTACTTCTTCTGTACTTAATGGATTACCACCTATGTGGTAATTTGTGGCACTTTGTTTTTGCGAAGGGATGACTATACACTTTTGGCATTTAGCTTGAGGCCATGGCTCTGGCACCAGTTGTCTGTTTCTATGAGGCCCTTTTGGAGGATGCTTGTGTCGGCTGGAGAGTCGATTATGGTGCCCAGTTTGCAGTCATCTGCGAACTTGGTCAGCCACAGTCCTTCCGTGTTGGCCTGTACCTCCGAGAAATATATACCGAACAAGAGGGGTCCCAGGACTGAGCCTTGTGGGACACCACTTATAACTGGTTTGGAGTCTGACATGGCTCCAGCAATTCTAACCATGTGGGTTCTGTCCTTGAGCCAGTTTGCAATCCATCTAGTGACATAGGGGTTTATATTTGAGCTAGTGAGCTTATCTATAATGCCCGAGTGGGGTATTGTATCGAAGGCTTTTGCGAGGTCCAGGTAGGCTGTGTGGACCACCTTCCCCTCGTCAATCGCCTTGGTGACTGTTTCAAAGAAATCAACCAGGTTTAAGAGGCAGGATCTGCCCTTAACAAAGCCCAACTGGGCAGGATCCAATGTCTGTAGGTCCCCAATATCTTTATTTATGAGGTCCATGATGATCCTTTCCATAGCTTTGCAGACCAAGCTAGTCAGGCTTATGGGACGATAGTTTCCAGGATCCGTTGAGGCACCACCTTTATGGAGAGGGACCACTGTTGCTGTACGCCACTCTTTGGGCACATATCCTGTAGTAAGGCTGAGATTGAACAGTAGTTTTATGTTTGGGTTTAGCTCTTCTTGTAGTTCATGTAGGATGCAGTCCGTCCCATTGATGCTGTGTTTTTTGCTTTGGAGAGGGTGGGCTCTTACCTGAGCATCTGAGATGTCAGGGGGGCAGCACTCTGCTGGGATAGATATTTGCCCTTTTGGTGGGGAGGGGGGGGGAGAAGTTTGCGCTGAACCTGTCAGCTAGGATGTTGGCAATGTCTGTGGGTTCAGTGTATTTTTTGTCATTTTGGACTAATTCTGAGCATATCTGGGAATTACCACCCAGGTTCCTAACATAACTAAAGAAAGCCTTGTGATTATCCTTAGTGTCCTGTGCAATTTTTCTCTTGAAGCTGGCCTTAGACAATTTTATGAGTGCCCGTAGTTTTTTGCTAATACTGATCAGTGATGCCTTCCCTTTTTGGGATTTTGCTCTATCATTTAGTAGCTTCCTCCTTCTATTGTATAGTTTGTTTATGGCTGGGTTCCACCATCGTTAGGTTCTTCATGCATATCCACAATGACTTTACTAACCAGTTTTTGCCCATTGGTTAAGCACAGCAAATCCACTTAAATGAGCATGCATGAAGTTTTAAATTAGCTTCATAAATTCCTTCATCCCATACATCAGTCATATAAAGTTTTTTTCTTTGCTATACAGTTGAACTCTTAAGACTATGTCCCATCTAACATATACCTTGGCAGTTGCAGAGGAAGTATGTGTTTCTGCAATCTGACATGAACATTACTAAGTTATATGAATTTGTCTAACATCTTGACTGAGTACAACCAATTGGATCAACAATGCTGGTGCACTTACGCATAAACTACCCAAGTCCATTTCTTTCACATGTACTGCACCAAGAAGCTCCATGTACTACAAATAATTATCACTGAATTAACAATCATAACTTCAGTTTGCTATTTGAATTTGAAATGGGTTTCAATAAATTCACTTAGGAACACCCTTGAGGTGAATCTCTTGTAGCAAATTGCACAAACACATAAACTAGCTCTGATCGACACCTCAGTCATAATCCCCTGTGTGTTGCTGATAGGGTAATTTATTATCCATGATCTCAGAATGTTTGGATAATGACTCCTAGAACAGAGACTGAAGCTGCTATGTTCTAAACCTGGAGAAAATTTATAATGTCTCTGCTGCAGCAGAACCAAATACTGAAAAAAAAAAAGACATATCAAGTAAACATAATTCTCTTTAAGACTAGTTTAACAACCTGATATGTGGTTACTCTGGGAGCATATGAATTCTGTAATGCGCTGGCAGCAAGATCTAAGTGTACTGTTAATACGCAACTTAAAAAGTTGATGCTATTAATAGAAGGACTTTCTGTTAGGAAGACAGGGAGTATGAAAGAACAATTAAAAATAAAACAGAAGTACTGACTTTGGTAAAGATTTGCTTCCAATCTATGGAATAATCATTTCCTTCTGAGCAATGTGAATCAAGGTTCAGCATACAAGGGTGGTAGCTCTAGTATCTTCTGACCCCCCCCCCCCCCAAGAAACAATCCTCCAGGTAACATATCACAGATAATGTACCCTTCAATCCCTAATCTTCCAATAATACTTATTTATTGGTAATGGTTTATTTCAGTGATAACTGGCTTGGCCACAGTTTTTGAAGGATAAGTCCACTTCTTGCCAGTCCTAGCTGCCTGGCTGAAATATCAGTTGGCTACAGAAGAAGAAAACTGCTCATCTCTGAAAAGGGAGGGAAAACCCTCAAAATTTTCAGCCACTTGAAGTACCCAGAGTATTCTTTTTTGTTAATTTTTCTTCCTATCCTACATTTCTCAGACACTGGGCATGTTGAAATTTTGCTAGTTTATTTTTCTTCTGTTGGTTTGGACTGATTTGATTGAAGCTTTAAGCAATATACCTTTATCACTGCAGTTTATCATGTCAAAGGTCCATTTGGTTGACACAATTTGATAGACTCCTATTTTGTCAACTACAAGAACACTGTTGTCAGCTACAACAACATTGAGGGACAGCTTCTTGCCTCATGCAGGACCTGTGGTTGAACCCATCCCAGAGTTTCACTGAATTATGTTTCAATGGGATGGTCTTGATATTAGTAACTAAAAGAAATACCTTCACAAGTCATCCAGGAACAAAGTATTTATTAAGTTGAGTGCTTTCATCTTCTAATTTGTGCAGGACTTTTTGAAAACAAATTATAAGTAATAACATGAATAAATGCATCCAAATTAAATGTTTAGTTGAAAAACAAAAACAAAAATCATTTCACTACTACAGAATGCAATTTTATAACTGGGGGCAGTTAACCTGAATGTATTAACTCAAGTTATTACTTATAATTTGATAGTTTTTAATCAAACATGTCACATACTATATTTTATTTGTTGTTTAACTGATTGTTTCTGATCACCTGATATGAAGTTTATATTTGAAAATCCAAGTATATTTGTTTCAGTTTTGTTTTGAAAATGTTCTGCACTTACTAGGGGATGAATGTGCTCAACTGAATAAATACCCTGCTCCTGGTGTACTTGTGAAAGTGCTTTTTGGTCACTAGTTTGTGGTTTTGCATTTACATTGGACTGTGTGTGTGTGTATGTGTGTGTGTGTGTGTGTGTGTGTGTGTGTGTGTGTGTGTGTGTATATATATATATATATATATATATATATATATATATATATATATATATATATATATATATAAATATATATATAGTTTATGCGGTTTTAGCAGTTTAGGAAGGTTAACTTGATGAAAGATCATTTCTCAGGATAAATATTTACTTAACGTCTTGTGGGTTCAGTGTCACAGGCAAAGGAACAGGTGTTGATTCAAGTTACTGCAGCTTATCTATTTATTTATGCAAGGAAATTGCACTGTGCAAATGAGACAGTAAAATCTATTTTGTGAAATATTAAAATTTATACGATGAATTTTTTACTTGGGGTGCTTTCATAATTATCTTATACTTCTGAGGGGGGTTTGTTGAAAACTGCAAGTTTACAAATCCTGTTAGAAAGATTTGAAGATCATTTTGGGAGCTAAATGATCTTGTGCCAACAGTTTGGCATGATTCTTCTCCTTATAAAGTGTACATACTCCCTATGGTGTTTCAAAGTGCAAGTTATTTATTTTATGAAGTCTAAAGTGGACTGAAATTTTGGAATTCTGAAGAAAGACTATCACCCTAAACGAGTGCCTTCTGATTCTTTCTCTATCCCTCGCCTCAATATTATGTAAATATTTGGAGTGTGAGAAAAAGCAGCTCATCAACGCATTGCTGTTCATAAGAAGGGTCACTAGTGTAGCAATTATAAATCTGATTTGGAATCGGCCACAGGTGCACCTCAGTCCCTTAGCCTAATGATTTTAGCAGTAAGAAACTCTCCTGGGGCATGGCTATTAGAGAGTATCCAGTTATAAAAAGTTCAACTTGCACTTTAACTACATTCATTTTTTTGTCTGATACCAAAAAGTCAGAAGTCACTATGCTTCTATGCTATACTCTCATTGGTCATTCCATAGGCCTTTCCATCTTGGCAGTGTTGATTACCAAAATGCCCCCCCCCCACATACACACACACACACACACACACACACACACACACACACACACACACACACACACACACACACACTTCTTTTCATGTTTTTCTCATGGATAGTCTAATTTAAAATATTCTACTCTGAGCAGCATCAAGGTAGCATTGCACTGATTAATACTAAAAGCTTGAACAACTGAATATCAGAACTAATTTCTTAAGGGCATCCATATTTATGTAGTCAGTGAAACTTGGTTTCAATGTAATGAACTCACTCCCTATCTTCTTACCAGAGTTAAGTGCCCATCATTCATTCATTCATTCATTCATTCATTCATTCATTCATTCATTCATTCATTCATTCATTCATTCATTCAGGCCCAATGGAAACTGTAGAGATGTGGCCATATTTATTCTTTACTGCACACTATTATACCAGATCTTTCATGATATCAACCTTGAACTTACTGAGATCCTAGTATCATTTAAGAACAAAGGTACAATATTACACAAGTGACCACAGGAACCATTAGAGGCCTAGCCATATACACCTTTAAGAAGACACACTTACAAGTTCTGGTCACCTTTTATGTGTCATAGTAGTGCTCACTTCCCAAATCAAACAGGGCCATACCTGGCAACCCTAATGTATGTTTATCTCAACCTATCCAATCATCAACATTAGCCTTAAAAGCAGACAAAAGTAGTACTTCACTTGACCTGTAGTGGTAACTTTTTCCGTAAGCTGAAAATACATTGAATTAGGAACCTATCCCTCCAGTGAGTTTTGTTTATTTCCTGGTGTAAATTTAGGTCCCAAATATGAGTGTTTGTAGAGCCACTGTTTTTTATTGTTGTTGTTGTTTTTGTTTTGTTTTTTTTGGGGGGGGGGTCAAAAATTGTTGGAGCCTTTCCACCTGAATGATATGCTTGAATCTGTACATACCAAAAGGGTCTTATATTTCATGATAGGTCTAATAAGGGATGAGTACAAAGATGAGATTACTTCTTTGGTTCTTGAAGATAATTCCCTGGAAATTAACTGGGACAGATAGAAACCTTTCCTGACTGTGGTGGAAACATGATGATCAAATGAGAGAGGGAGTTGCCCACATAATTACTCATGTCTCTTATGACTGTATCTGCTTAAAGAGGAGTATCACTTATAATACAGAAGGTGGAACCAGCTTTTTTGCTGAATGCTACTTTGCTGCATTTTTTGCATTTAGCTGGAGACCACTTTCAGTACACCATGTATATGCATATTCCAAAATGTTTTGGAGCAGTCTAGTATCAGTGGATTGGCAAATAACAGCAGATAGATTGTAGTCATCAGCAAACTTGATCAACCACACTTCAGGGATACTGGCTTAGATGTCTGCAATATAAATGCTAAAGAAGTGAGAGCCCAGCACTGATTCTTGTGGTACCCATTAGTTACAATTATACATTCAGAGAGGTACCGGCAACTCTCACTTCTTTAGATCTACTGGTTAGCCAGTTTGCAATCCAGCAGATAGCATAGGGGTTTATATTAAGTTTGCCTATCTTTCTGATAATAGCATGGAGGATGTTGTCAAAAGCAGTGTCCACAACCTCTGTAACCTTTTCAAAAGGTTTACTAGGTTCAGGAGGCAGGCCATGACTTTCCCAGTTAAGTTGCTTTTGTCTGTATAAATGGGTTCTGCTATGTTTTGCATATAAGGTGGATGGGCCAATAATTACCCAGGCCTGTAGATGGGACACCCTTGTACAGAGGAATTACAATGACATTTACCAGGTATCAAGGTAAACTTTGTGGGGAGGCTGAGGCTGAACAGTTTAAGTAGAGACTTGGAGAGCACATATTTGGCACTGATGAGAAAGCATAAAATGTCTTGTCTCATAGAAATATTAATTTTAGCCATTGAAAGGGATTTCAAGTCTTGACCCAATGTGATTACAGGAAAAGCTAAATTCTCAGGGATAGACGGCAGAGCAATGTTGGTAGGCAGTGTAAATTTAGCACTATGTTTGCTAATATAGTGGATATATTCTTGTGATTGGGATATGTAATATTATTATGGATGCGCTAGGTATTCATTTTTTTACTTATTTACTGTTGTAGATTACACACTCAATTGTGCTAGCCTTTCTGTACTTTAAAAGTGAGTTTACTGCTGTTTTATTTGTTTTTTTCTGGCTGTTTTTTTCAAAGAAAAACAAACAACCCAAAAAATCCTATCTGTTTGCTCATTTCCCATCATCTTCTCTAGCTAGAATAGTCCAGATTTCAGATTTGCTGATTCCCAGGCTGTATTTTGAGTTTCTGAGTTGTCCACCCCTTGCTGTTTTAGAGAGGTCTTTTTGCTTATCAGTGGGAGTAGTAAGCACTGAGCAGCCTATCTATCACTTGAGGAGTGTTTTCCAGCTCTGAAATTGTATCGTATTGGCTGTTTTTGGCTGCTTTCTATCCCTTTTAACTTTCTGCCTTAAAACCTGTGTTTGAGTGAGTTTGCACGTCGCACAGTGCTGCTAAGCTAAAGGTAAACTATTACTGGAGTCAGAAAGTCTACTCTTCAAATTTTCCCTTGGATCTTGCTAACTTTCTCATTTCTGCACTCAGACTAGTTAATTTATGACAAGCAGTTGCTCAAAACTAATTGTAGTATTTACTGTAGCATACATACTGCTACCAGCACTAACTCTCTCCACATAGGAGAATAAGATAACAGCTCCAGTACTTAAATATATTGAGCATCAAACCAGGCATGTCTAAAGGTAAGTTCCCTGTCCTTTCTCCTGTCAACCTGGTGAACTTGGGCATCCTGAGGCAATATAGCAACTACCTCATGTATACAGACAACCCCCTCCTCTTACCCCTCAACACTATGACTTGGGAGAGATGCACATATATATCCAAACTGGAAGCCAAGCACTCTCCGGCCAAGAGTGAATTATCCAGACAAGAGAAGAAGGTTAACACCTGCACCACACCTCATTCAACACATAGCCCACCAGTACATACACTACCACAGCCCTCACATAGTAACACAAAACACACACCTACTTTCACGGAGGTTCTCAATAAAAACCTGTCCAAACAACAGAGACCTTGAGATGGAAACGCAAACAACCACCACATCCCAGCACTAACCATGTAACACATAGCCCACATAAACAGTGTGCTGCACAACCAAAACACATAAGGCAGAACAGCTTACCCAATACACTAGTCATAGGTGACTCAACAGGAAGGCACACTGATGTCTAACTCACTAGGCTGAATAAGGAGAAAGTTACGGTCAGCTGCCTGTCGGGTGCCAGGATCCACCACATAATGCATGCACTCAGGTCTCTCCACAACAGGTACAAATATGACTCTGTCATTGTCCATGTTGGTGTGAACAACATGGGACGTACCTCCCTGGACTACATGAAAAGAGACATAGAGGAGCTCTCAGATCTTGTAGCCCCAGTCAGGTATGACCCTAGCACTGAGTAGTATCCTACTGTCACCCAGAATGATACCACAATACAAACAGAAAATGGTTGACTTTAACAATTGGCTAAGTTTCTGGTGTCATTCTAAGGGGATCCAGTATCTGTCTAACTGGAATGACATGATCGACAGACCTCAATGCTTCATCAGAGATGGCCTGCATTTGTCACCCCTGGTATTCCTGATACTGGCCAAAGCTCTTGCTGCCCCTATAGTGCCTTTTTAGGCAATGTCCTGAAGACAAAATTACCCCTGTAACAGTTACAAACAAACAAAATCTGATGGATATGCTACTCAATGCTAGAAGCCTAAATCTCAAAATGCAGTCCCTCGAAGCACTCCTAAAAATGGAAAACACTGACATCTGTGCAATGACCGAGACCTGGTTCAAGGCTCAGGAGAGAACCCCAGCACTACCAGGCTATAATTCATACCACACTTTTCGGCCCCCTAATCTGGACCAAAGCACTAAAGGCAGAAGTGTCTCCATATTCATAAAAGATATGCACACCCAAAATAATGCATCTGAGATACTTCAGGTGCAGCTAACATTGGGTAAGACTGCTAACATTGGGTAAGACTGCATGCTATAGAACCCCTCCATGTCCCAAGAGTCCCACTCTGCATTCCTAAACACACTGGAAAATATTAGGGTACAGCCCAATACCCTTATACTGGGAGATTTTAACTACTCCACCCACCATTAACTGGGAAAATTACTCATGTGCAAACACACTAGCTCAATGTTTTCTAGAAATCATTAATTCCAATGCCCTGGACCAACTCTTTCTTACCCCCAGCAGGGGTAGAAACATCCTTGACCTGGTCATTACCAACATGGGCAACCACTGCTCTATACCTGAAATCAATTCCTCCCTGGTCAGATCTGAACACAAACTTATCACCATGGACATCCACATCCCAACCACACCCCCACTAATGGAAATCACCATAAAAAACTTCTCCAAAGTCAACGTTTGGCTTCTAAAAACTGAGGTGGTAAACTTCACGATGCCCACGCAAATGGACAATAGGTGCATGACTGCTGAATCATACACCTATGTACTGTATGAGCACATACACATGTGCATGGAATGGGCCATACCAAACAGAAACAAAACGCTATCCTCCAAAAAAAGGAAGCTAATCTGGTAGACCCCTACCATCAACAAACTCTACAACAGAAGAAAAAAACTGTTTCAGAAAAGAGTGAAATCCCAAGACTGGAAAAACTCCCTTTTTAGCCTCAGCAAAAAACTGAGATCCCTTAGCAAATCATAACGCTAGCTACGAAAACAAAATTGTTGCAGATTCTAAAGACAACCACAAGGCATTCTATAACTCTGTCAAGAATCTACATGGCAATACTCAGATCTGCTCTGAGTTACAGCACAATGGCAGTACATATACAGAACCAAATGATATTGCCAACATCCACAGACACCTGCAAACCCACTCAGCAGTATTAGCCACTTTGTATTATGCACCTCATCTGACTATGGTAAAAAAGTAATACCTTTCAACGTATTAGAGAAGATTCAGGATAAAGCCAAAAAAAATGACGGGCAAAGGCTCAAAAATCAGAGACAAATTTTTAATATTACAGTTATAGCTATTTAAATTTGCTAGAATAAAAGCTTTTTATTTGCAGGAATATTTCGGAGAACGTGAAATCTGAAAGTCAAATTTTTTGATATTATTTAGTGACTGCAATCCTCAATAATTTGCCAGAAAACCACAATTTTATGACATTCTACAAAATCAGTGGCAGTTTCAACTTGGTTTCACATAAAAAGTGCTCAAAGCTTATTTCATACAAATGTTTACTTGTCCTGTAAAGCCAGAATATAAGCTGTGCAAAAATAGGGTAAGTTGCTTTAATCCACAGCCAGCACCCTCCCCCTTTAGTGACTGTACTCCTCCATGATATGTCAGAAAGTGATGCTGTTTTTTGAGACAAAAAACAAAAATATCTGGCAAAGTCAGGGACATTCTATAAAATCATAAACAGCTGCCATCTTGTTTTATACAAACTATACCTACAGAATATGTCTTCAGGCTTATTTCATATATATGCACACAAATCCTAGAAAAACAACAAGAGAGTAAGCTGTAGACCAAAATATTATGCAAAGGCAAAAATATTATGCAAAATCATGGTAAGTTTCAAATCTATTTCATACAAAGATTGGCCAAAGAGTAAATATTCCAATTTATTTCACACAAATGAACATTAGCCATTAATGCCAGACTTTAAAAAGTGAAAATGAAGAGGACAAGTTGCTTTCATCCAAGACACAGTTAATCCCTTCTGGATGTTAGCCAGCATATTAAAAAAATGAATAATTATTCCAATACTTCTCACACAAATGCTCATTAACCCTTAATGCCAGAATCTAAACTGATCAAATGAAGAGGGCAATCTGCTTTCATCCACAGCACAACAACCCCTCAGTCTGGTTGCTTACCAGGCTCTTAGAAAGAAAAAATAAATATTAAAATTTATTTCACAAAAATACAAAATAGTCCCTAATGCCAGACTTTAAACTGAGCAAATGAAGATAACTTACTTTCATCCACAGTACATCTAGCCAATGTGCTACCAATAAAAAACAGAGAATAAGTATTTCAGTTTATTTCACATAAATACTGACTAGCCCCTTTATGCCAGGCTATAAACTGAGCACGTGAAGAGGAAAGGTTACTTTCATCCACATCACAACTACCCCTCAATCTGATCACCTATCAGTATATTAAAAACAGAGAGCAAATATTCCAGTTGATTTACACAAATGCATACCAGTCATCAATGCCAGACTTTAAAATAAGCAAATCCAAAAGGCAGGTTACTTTCATCCATAAAACAGCTAGCCCCCTTGAAATGAGAAGACAAATATTCCAGTTTATTTCACACAAATGAATATTAGCTCTTAATACCAGGCTTTAAGCTGAGAAAGTGAAGATGGCACGTTACTTTCATTCACAGCACAGCAAACACCCACATCAAGTTGCTTATAAGCATATTGGAAAAGATAACATGACTATTCCAATTTATTTCACACATTATCCCTTAATGCCAGACTTTAAACTAAGCAAATTATCCAGAAGCCCTTTTCCCACAAACTGGGTCAGGTGTCACTTGAGCAGTGACAATCATCTAGAACCAGTGTTTATACTACCAGATGGCTAGCCCTGTTGTCATTGATCTGTCATACCACACATACTCACACACACTTAAAACCTATGGCCAATTTAAAATGCTCCATCCACATATAGCATGTCTTTGGAATGTGTGAGGAAACCAGGGCATCCAGAAAAGCCACATGAGCACAGGAAAGACATGCAGAATCCTCACAAATGCACCCCAGCTGAGAAGTGAAGCAGAGAACCTCTTGCTCTCAGGTAACAATACTTGCTGCACCATTATATTGCACCAGACTTATACTGACAAAATGAAGAGGGTAAATGGCTTTCATTCACAGCACAACTAGCTATCCTCCTTAAGAATAGAATAAATAAGACAATTTATTTCACACAAACGCATACCAGACAAGTCCTTAAAGCCAGACTTTAGCAAATGAGCAAGTTACTTTTATCCACAGCACAGCCAGCCCTCTTCCTAAAAAGAGAAAATAAGTATTCCAATTTATTTTATTGCATGTACACTAGCCCTTAATGCCAGGATTTAAACTGAATAAATGAAGAGTCATGTAATTTTCAGCCAGAACACAGCTAACCTCCACAATCTAGTTGCCTGCCATCAAACTAAAAAAGAAAATATTCAAATTAATTTCAGCATGTGCACATTAGTCCTTAATGCCAGACATTAAACCAAGCAAGTTGCTTTCATTTACAGTGTGGCTAGCCCCCTCCAAAAAATCTGGTTGATTATCAGTGCCAGAACTAAAAATAAAATACTTACCTTCACTGCATTATCACCCACTGATGCAGCTAGCCAGATACACTTTTTAATACATGTGTGGGTTTTCTGCTCTCTGATCAATAAATCATGAGGTGGCAATAAACAGAGAGCAGTAGCACTTCAGATAGGGTCAATACACCTGCAGGCATTTATCTATTATTCTTTTAAGTAAAGAAGTATGTCTTCACTTAAAAGAATGAATAATAAACACTTGAGCTGCATACCTTACTCAACATGTACTAAATACCCATGGTAGCTGTCAGTTAGTGTTCTTTTTTTTACAGAAAGATACAATTATCACTTATATTCAGCATGTAAATTTACTAAAATGACATAGTTTATTTGTTGAATATAACAAAACATTTTAAATAAAAGTTATTTTGGTTTGCCATTGAACTCGTGGAACTGTTGGCCCTGAGTGAATGTCTGAATCACCCCTATAATAATCCACCACTGAGTGTTATCAATAAACTCACCCAGATAAACATGAACTCTTATGTCACCCATTGCATTTTTAATTAGTCCACTGACAGAACCTATACAGTAAAGGTTACAGTAAAGATGGCCTTGTGCTGATGGCTATCACTCCAATGCAATGTTTGTAACTGTGTTGTATGGTTATTGTTGGCCTCGTGCTGACAGCTTAATTTATCTGTGACCTACATGTGTTTTTGACCTCTGCAAGCTGCTTTTGGGATGAGTGGGGCTCTTTTCTACACTGACTAATGCATTCATTTTGTATGGGTACAAGGGGCCTGATTGAATACTGCTGGCTTGTCATGATCAGAAACCTGGTGTAATGATGTCCTGTTAAAAGGATGCCAACCAAAGTGCATCGCTGAATGCTGGATAGCATCATAAGGTGGAATAACAATCCCCCCTTCAATTCTTCCACTTAAAATCAGGGTTAGCAGCCATTTTTCTTTCCATTTGTAACTATAAGGGCTCCACAAAGCTTCTACATGGTTTTGGGGACTGTTTTGCCCTATATACTGTACTGTTTGACTGCTTGCTTTGTACTGTGTCATTTGCCCTTTGCTTAGGTTAATTACTGGCTTAGCAGCTGTACACTGCTTTTTGGGACAAGTGGGTCTCTCTTTATGTTGTCGCCAGCTGCATTACTTTAGTCTGAGTATACAGGGCATGGCTGTTGCACTTTGCTGGCCTAGTCTGCTCTCCAGATGTCCTATTAAAAGGACACCAATGAACATATATCGTTGAAGGCCTTTATTTCTCTTTCAAGGTGGATCAATGGTCCTACTAGAGCCTTTAGCTTGATTACTGGCTTAGCAGCTATTTTTCTTTTCCATTTGTCTCTATAAGGGCACCACATGGCTTTTATATTGTTCTGAAAACTGTTTTGAAAACTGTTCAGCACAAGTTATTGCACAGCATGAACATATCGTAGTTTACTGTGTTAGTCTGTTGAGCACTATATATTGCACTGTTTAGAGATTTTATAGTATTACTTTATCATTTACCCCTTGCTTTCTGCTGCTTATATTTGGCTCTACTGCTTTATAACCCTGTCCTCTCAAATGGACTAGGGCCACTGATAGCATGCGGAACTGCTGAATGAATGTTTTGTTCTATTTAATGGAGCCTATATTGCTTAACTTGAATTGTTCATAGCATAATGTCTGCTGCTTTCCATTGTTAATCCCCTAAACCTAATCTTCCTCTACATACTTGCTCTAGCCTCATCTAACCATAGCCTCTCTCTACTACTGTGCTTTGTTACACCTTCCCTTCTTCTCTAAACATCCCTTACCTTCTACCTTTCCCCTCTACATCTGCAATATTAACTAACGCAGTGTTGTCTCCCTCTCCTCTACAGTAATCCATCCTGAGTTCTCCCTCCTGCTTTAAACGCAAAAGGAATACATCCAGTCATCACCTGAAGACACCCTGAATTGGCCAGCTTGCCTGGTACTTGGAAAACAAGATTGTGTAAATGTATGTTGCTTAACACTAATTAAATGTAGACTTGATGTACAACCTATAGAGTTAATCTGCCTTCCAGTGTATGTGTTCTAGGAGCCTACCGCAGACCGTTTGCCCTCTCCCCCTCCTGTTATCACTACCCTAGAATATATTTAAACCTAAGACTCGTACAACTATCCCTGCCGTTTGCTATCTCTTTCTACCATTATGTGGCAGCATCTACCAATATAAATCCTAGATATTCTTTATAATCCCAACAAGTTTTATTTTTTCACAAACAGTTGGTTATGAGTTAATATCCTTAGACTGCAAATATCTTCTCCCCCCTGCTAAACCACCCTCTGTAAAGGCAGCCTTCTTTTTCTGGCTGGAAATATTTAGCTCATAATTTGATCTGCGGTGGTGGTGCTGCGGTAGCATTGTCGCCTCACAGTAAGACGTCCTGTTCGATTCCCAGCTAGAGCGTCTTCTGTGTGGAGACGTGTGAATGGGCGTACCTTCATTGAAGGTTGTGCGTCAGGGCCAGCAACTCGGCAAGTAAAAAATCTACTGCCAATCATTAGCGGATCAGAGTTCCACTGTGGCGACCCCTTACCGGGAAAAGCCGAAAGACACAACAACAACCTTCCAACTACAGCCTTTAAACTGCTCTTTGCTGATACTTTTTCTGCCATACTCACCTCTAGTGTTCTTTCCTGCGCCGTTTGCCCTACGGGCTCAGTTCACTCCCCTACCATGCCCCCAATTCCCACCCACCCCAGTACTCCTACCTTTATTCCTATCTTACCCCACCCTCTCATCCTAATTACCCAATACCAGCTCCCTCCTCATTACTCCTTCCACCTATAGCCATCCTTCTTAAACTCTGTAATCTGTACTCCACCTAATAATTATAGTCCTCTCCTCTTTCCTTAAATCTCTAGAACACCTCCATCACTTTTTAAACCCTTTCTTCTTCATAGCCTTCTCTATTTTCCTAACCACTCATACCACTCTCTCTTTGCTCCAACATGCTCTCCTCAAGTTATCACACCCTCCAGTCCCCCAGCCTCCTCTTTCTGTTCTTACTTCCCTTATACTATGCTACCTCATATTCCACCTATGCTTGTCCAATACCACCTACAAAGACAACTACCATACAAACCCACCTTCCCCCTCACTGTTACTCCCATTTCCACTCTATCTCCTCTTCTCTCATTCAGCCCAACCCTCTGCACCTATTCCACCCTAAATTCTTCTCCTCTAAAGTCAAGATAATGTCACCTGCTCCAATCTACAATCTACCAAAATGCCTGGCAGACCAATATGGCTAAAGCATATCTCCTTCAACAACCTAGTCCAAACTGGTGATATCCATCCTAACCCTGGTCCTATATCCTTTATTAACAACACTCATCCCTTACCCTCTTCCTCCTATCTCAACACCCTAAAGATTTTTACAATTAATGCACAAAGTCTAAACAACAAAGTACATCAATTTCAAGCTTGGTTAAGCCATAACCAACCAGATATCTTAGCCATCTCTGAAACCTGGCTCAAGCCCTTTATCTCTGACTCTGAGATTCTGCCCCCAGGATTTCATTGTCTCAGAATTGACCAACTAAATAAAAAAGATGGCGGCACTGCCCTAGTCTACTCCAACCTTCTTACCTTAATTCCCCTCCAAATTCCAATTCCTCAATTCCAGAACACTGAACTAACTGCTGGAATTCTAAAACTAAATAAACATAAAAATATCTGCATCATTGCCCTATATATCTCACCTGGTAACAATATCTCTACACTCAAAAATATTCTCCTATGGGCCTCTACTGAAATTAACTATGAAACTTATATCCTTGGTGATGTGAATATTGACTGGAATAAAATCAATTGCCCCTCTTCCTCCCTATCCATTAACCTCTATAACTTCACTCAAATAATCCTCTCCATCACTTGACCTAACAAAATAAACCCTCCTGGATCCAGTATAGATTGGATCCTAGTCTCAGATCCAAATAAAATAACCAATTCTGGCACAATTCCTGATACCTTTAGTGACCACCTCCCAGCCTTCATGCATCACTTAACTAGTTCCTCCCCACACCAGCATCAGTACATTCAAACTCGTAACCTCAGTAGCTTCAACCCAACTACTTTCTCAAATACTTTCAAACAAATGAACTGGCAAATTCTAAACATCCTTTCTCTTGACAAGGCTATAGAATACTTCAACTCTGTCTTCCTTGATACTTTAAACTCACTAGCTCCACTAAGAAACAAAAGGATAAAAACTAAAACTGCTCCTTGGCTATCCAAAGAGACAAAACCAATTATGCACCACAGAGACAAACTATAGAAGCTTTACCAAACAATAAACTGGACAATACCTTGCTCCAATATAAACAGCTCCGCAACCGTGCAAAACGACTAATCACCAAAAACAAAAAACTGCTCCTTGGCTATCCAAAGAGACAAAACAGATTATGCACCACAGAGACAAACTATAGAAGCTTTACCAAACAATAAACTGGACAATAACTTGCTCCAATATAAACAGCTCCACAACCATGCAAAACGACTAATCACCAAAGACAAAAAAATCTTACTATATCAAACTTTAGTCCAATAACAATAAAAACTCCCAAAAATTCTGTAACACTGTAAACTCACTCCTCAATCCAGGCTCCAAGAATAATCCCTGTCCTGACCCAAGTAAATCTGATCTCGAACTAGGCTCTGAATTTAACTCATTTTTCATAGACACTATTACTACCCTCATCAAGACATTTCCCAATAATAACCCAACTGCTCTACACTCTCCCCCTTCTAACTCACCTCATCTGTTTGAATTCAAACCCATCTCCACTAACTTTATAAAAAAAATGTTTGTCCAAACTTAAACCTTGCTCTAACACTCCAGACAATATTCCTTCTTCCTTCCTAAAATGTGCTGCTGATGGCATTGCACTCCTAATCAGCATCATTATCAACCAATCCATAAAAGAATCATACGTCCCCAAACTCTGGCACTCAGCTTATATTCTTCCTCTTCATAAAGGAGGCAAAAATACCAGCATCTCAAACTTTTGCCCCATTGCTTTGCTCTCACCAATCTCCAAAATCCTAGAAAAAATGCATCCACCGCCAACTTATGCCTTTCCTGACCCAAAACAATCTTCTCACTCCTACCCAGCATGGCTTCCATCCAGGCCATAACATAATAACTGCTCTACTCTCGTTCCTAGAAACTGTCAATCAAGCCTGAGATTTGGTCCACTTAGTTTCTACTGTTTTACTCAATCTGTCTAAAGTCTTTGATACTGTTTCCCACAAGTACCTTCTCTGTCATTCTACTCTGGTAATGATACCAGTCTCACAGACATCAGATACTTACACATCTAAGTGTTACTATCTTTAGAGCAAGTGTCTGTTTCACAGATGAATGAAACCTACATATCTGAAGGACAAGTATACTAAATCTGGCATCAGAACTTTTGCCATTCTGTTGCTCATTTGACTAAATATATCAAGTTTTCATTTCATTTCCGAAGGTGCAGACTCAGACTTCAACAAAACTATGACATGTACTTATTAAGTTATTAAAAAGAGCAAAATGTTTCTTCCTACTCTTGTACCATCTTTCAGTTCAGAAGAAAACAATTAAGGGAATCTGCCTTTTAGTGTACATTTCTTCTCCTTTGGGGTTAGAAACAAAGGCTAAGAACTTGGATTTATCCCCCCAAAGATTGGCTGCATAGTAAAATAATAACAAAATCTCTGACTCATGGCTCCAAGTTCCAGGCTTCAAACTGCTTAGTGTTTGTATAGTATGTATGTTTTCTTCTGGTACTCCAGTTCCCTTCAATCTTTCCAAACATGCCAGTTTACCGGCTATACTGTGCTATACTATACTGTCTACAAAGAAAAGGAGAGAGTATATAAACATGCTTCTTGAACAACAGTTCAAATGAACTACTATACCAATTAGAAGTTCTGTGCGAATACTATAATCTAAGTCTAGGAATGGAGCAATAAAGAAATGTGTGCTTAACTAGGACCTGAACTTTGACCATCTGGATCATTCTTTCAGTTGCTCTACCACTAAGGTATTAAATAAGCTGAGAAATGGCTAAGGTTTTAAAGCACAGATATGATAATATAGGTGCTGGCCATGAAACAGTCGATGGAATTGGGTCTGGCTATAAAAGAGTTAACCCTGTCACATAGCCGGCCTTAGGCAAAGGTCAACTAGGCGGCCGCCTAGGGCGCCACTGTAGTAGGGGCACTTTTCCAGTATTTATTTGGTGTAGCTAGACCAGGATGGGGGCACCAGGTGGTATGGTGGGGGGGCGCCGTGGAGCCCTTTTGCCTAGGGCACCAGTTGACCTAAGGCCGCTCCTGCCCTGTCAGTACAAGTTTTGAAAGTGTTAACCTTACCAGTGACATAGCCACATACCACAGGCTAAAAAAAACAGTTTTTAGTTAGTTCAGTTCAAGAAGAAGTTGTAAGAAGTTCTGAAAATTGTAAACAGCAGAAACGGCACAGAAGAGGTCAGAAAACAAAGACTTCAACATGGACCAGGCAGCAATTTAACAGAATATTAACACTCTTCAATTTCCACACATTTTCGTCCTTCTAAGAGGACTTCATCAGATAACATAAACTCACTGCAGACCCTACTTATATATGCATATCCCTTCCCTCACCTTATAATTTTATTGGTTTAAAATCACAGTAACACACCACCTTAAAAACATATTTAACCCAAAATGTAGACTACCCAGCAACCATAAAAAAGGTATATTTAATACATATTAATAAGATGCAATAAAACCATAAAAGTATATATAAAATTTGTAAAAAATATATGAATAAATATAATAAATATGAAATATAACACTCGGCATTAAGACATTTTTCAACACAAAACTGTTTTCCCTTGGAACCCTGTCACCTATAACTTAGCTGCTCTCAGCTTTAGCACAGGAATTATTGATATTATGTTCATTAAGTCCTGTGAATCTGTAGGCTTCCAGGACCAGTTGCCAAAACAACTGTCTAAATTCAATTTTTGTCTCCCAAGGGCCTCCCCTTGGGTCCTGTTCTACCTTTTCTAATACAAAGAAAACATAAGATGCAGTACTACAGGTTAAACTATGCTTATATAGGGCATTATTTACATCCTTCTTTTTAATGCTCATTCAAGTGCTCATCTATTCTTCTCTTTAATTTCCTAGTAGTTTTACCTACATAAAATGCCCCACAGATCTTACAACTAGCCATATAACTCACTCCTGTACTGTTACAATTAGAGTGTGTGCTGGCCTCTAGAGTCCTGTCCCTCCCCTTAACATAAATAGTCTCACTGTTAATAATATACGGGCATTGGGAACAAGTCCCACATTTCAAAGTACCTTTTCTTCTGGTGCTCTTAGATATTCTCTTATTTTCTAATACGTCTTTTATACTCTTACCCTTCCTATAAGTAAACCTTAATGGTTCTTTAAAAAGTCCCTCCAAATCTGAATAACATCTAAACTGATCCCAGTGCTTAATAATTATTTTCCTAATATCAGGAGTGTCACTACTAAAACTGGTGACAAAATTAGCTCCCAAATCTATATTCTGTCTTCCCTTGCTATTGATGTTTGTACTAGCATCCTCTGGGGTCGCTCCTAAAATTGGTCCAAATTTTCCTGTTCTACCATTTTTACCTCTTCCATCACTTCCACAATCAATTTTATAGGGTATTTTCTTGCAAAAAACATTTCCTTCAAATTTAAACTCTATCTTTTATAGTCACAATCTCTGGAAATCATTCTTGAACTTCTTATAAACTGTCCCTTCAAATTGCTTCTCTTTTGCATAAATGGATGAGCACTAGTAAAATAGAGGTAAGAGTTGGAAAAAGTATCTTTCCTATATATGGTAGACTTCAATTTTCTATCCACTTTTACTTTCTTTATTGTCACGTTCAAATAATGCATTTCATTGTGGGAAATACAATGAGTAAACCTTAAAAAAAATCAGTAGTTTGGTTAATATACCCTATAAACTCCAGTTTAACTTCAGACCCTGTCCAGAAAATACAAATATTGTCCAAATAGCGCTTATAATAATTTCAATACTTAGCATACTCAGATTTAAAAAGATACCTTTCCTCCCAAACTGACAAGACTATATTAATGTAGCTAGGGGCACAACATGCCTCCATAGCCACTCCTTGGATCTGTTCAATAAGAAGTTGTAAGAAGTTCTGAAAATCAGTACAAAACAGAAAAAGGAAAGTCAGTGCGTACCTGAAGTACTGGATAGTGTCTAATTTTATCAACATTAAAACAGGTAACAGGAGTTTGCTGGATTCCTTTGATGAAAGGAAGAGAGAGAGTAGTTTGAGCTGCCTGACTCAGCAGAAAAGAGGGTGACACACAGTTATGAAGAGAGAAGGGTAACAGCTGTAAGTTGTGAAGAATGGCTGCTATACAGACCAGTTTGCTACTGAACATGGCTGCTCAGGAACAACCAAACCAAGCATTGTTTTTAAAGTACTATTACCGTACATCCTGGTTTACAAGAAAGTGTGTTTACACTGCAAGGAAATTTATAGGAAAGTGTGGCTGCATGGCAAACCACAAATAAGTAGACACAACAAGACGTTAAAAAAGTAATTTGTAAACAGGTAGAATGCCAGTAGAGCTTGGATTTTCTACAGAAGGAGCGTGAGAAGTAAAATAAGGAAATAAAGGTTACTGTAGCTAAAGTCTTAGAATTTTTTTGGAGGCAGAAAATAAAAAAAAGAAAGAAGTACAGATTGTAATTATTAAAATTAAAGAGCTATAGAAGCAATCTAGAGCCTAAAATTGTCAAGTCATGCCAAAGGGAAATGAAGCATGCTTGTCGTGAATAGCTAGGTTGGAAAAAAATGATGCTTGAGTATGAATGATGGAAGGAAATCATTGTCATGCACTTGCTGCTGTTGAGGGATTTCAGTATGACAGAGAAGAAATATTGCAGGACCTGCAGACTGTTAATGATGATGCAAAACAGTGTATCATCATTTGCAAATTGAAAATGAGCTGCTAAAAGCACACCCCCTCAAATGGATTCAAATAAACTGAAAATAAAATTAAGAACTGCATACAACAATGATCAAAAAAGTCTGAAAATAATAATAAAAGTAAACACTATATTTCCATAAAGCAGTTTACAAAAGTTCTATGTGAAGAAATTCAGAGGACTAAGAAAATTAAATTGAAGGACCACTATGGGCAAAAGTGGAAAACATAATTATTTTATCTTGCCATGATTCTCAGTCCAAACCTTCCTGTAACAGAATAAGTAATCATGGCTAATTTATTTTTTATACTATTGAATGCCTCACGGGGTAAAACATCCTGATGGCATTTTGTTTCTTTGGAAAGCTAAATGTATCCCATTTTGCAGCATGAGGGTACATCTCATGATGTTAAGCCACATTCTAGTTCCATTCCCTTTCAATGGAAGACCTGAGAACTGCAGCTAACTTTGAAAGTCCTCAGTAGAAATGTCATTGAATAGATTGCCGTGACTCTTACAAGTGTTTTGCCTCATGGTGTATTCCACATTCTGTTAAAGTAGCTTCCACAAGTATTAAATTGCTGAGATAACATAGACTTTTTACAAAGACAACTTTTGTGTGTTTTCAGTTCAGGACCAGGTTACTCCTCCCACCTTCCATCCCTCAGTCAGAGTATTGCATATCCTGTCTAACAAGCTCAATCTAATTAGTCACCTGTGTATAACAATACAATTGGCCTGATGTGCCACTGAATATGTTCTCTCATGTGTTTCCTTACTTCTGTTATCTGAGCAGTGCTTTCACTGAAAATAAATTTATAAAATGCATGTGTCAACTCACAGTATATCCAAATCTAAATTTAAATGTGGCCAGTATAATATTCAGTTTGAAATGCTTTCTGACTGATCATACTGATATCTTTATGTATAGTAATACTGTTTTACCATATATTAATTATATTTTTTCGTGTAGAGTTTTAAACAAGGTGATAATTTTGTTACAGTTCCTAACCCAGGACACTCAAGGGCTGCCCTGGGAAGCTAGGTCTGTGGTCCTGTCTTCTCAGCCCCCAGGGGAGCAGAGATAGGGGATTAGGGCCCCATGGCATCTCACACCTGAGGCCGGCCGGGGGAGTCAGCCATCAGTGTAGGTGGGCCAAGGACTGCCTCAGGAAGACAGATCACAATTCATACTAAATGGTCTAAACTGGGACATTTCTGCGCCCCAAAGACAATGTTCAGGATTCCGGGACAAAGAATTCCAAACTGGGACTGTCTCGGAAAATCTGGGATGGTTAGTCAACTTGGTTTTAAATAACAATGAAATGTTTATGTGTGCTTATTAATAAGAACTTCCCAGGCATCTGATGTGAACATCTACTTAATGTATGCCTTACTTTCTATACCTTAGTAGAGATTTACATTATGGAAAATGTTAGAGGTTATTCACTGTATTCCTTACAAAGCACAATTGAATGACAGTTGTTACCGTCCCTACCTGTGTACTCATTTGTCATGCTCAGTTAATGTTAATAGTGCTTCACAATGGACACTGCTAAAGCTATTTAAACTCCCTAGCTCTTAGTCAATCTTCTGAAGGTCACTTGCAAAGGGAATATTAGGCTATTGCAGGTAGCATGTGTTGCACCATGACATTTTTTGAGCTATTTAATGGTAATTGAGCAACAGTTAGACTTTAGCCTGTCATCTGTTACATTCTTTGAATCACACTTTGGGATGAGTAGCAATCTCTTTTCACTGGTGCTCAGTGTAAGCACCTTCAGATACTATTCACTTTTTACTTACATATTACTTATAAGCAGCCTGCCATGCCTACTCTTCAATTCTGATATAACCCCCACCCATCAGGCAGAAATACACAACTCAGTAACACACTTATTGAAAGACAATACCACAAACCACTGAGCATAGATTACTTCTGTATATTGTGGTGATTCAGTGTCTAATGGGAACACAGCATGAGCTACTGTAAGGTCATGAACCCCAGTTGCTGTAACAGCAAACACAAAGCAACAACACTGTGATGCTCCCCACTCTGGCCTACTAATCAAGGGGCCTCAGTTATCACCACTGACACTGAAGAGGGACATTCCCTTGGAACCAAAATGGATGCAGCCAGTATTTCTAGATGCAGCTCTCTGCATCAAACACAATTTCCCTTAAGAGCACACAGTGAACACACTCATTCCAGGGTCTGGGTTTCCCCCTCTGTCCAGATCCCCAACAAGACTCCTCAATGGCACAGCTGTACAGTTGAGTCCTCAGCTGAGTGTCCAAGCCAGGTCCTTCAGTACCCTCTCTGTGAAACCAGTGCTTCATGTCCCTGCTCCAAGTAGCTGACACACACACATTTTGAGATTTGATTTTCACACACACACACACACACACACACACACACACACACACACACACACACACACACACACACACACAAACTGGAAAGGCTAGCACAGATTTACTAGCTATGCCCCCTTCTGCCCAGACTGTAAGGTAGTTACACTGCCATCAGACACACCAAAGCCAGCTGCTCAAAGGCTTTTACAAGGATATCCAATTATACAGAGTGAAGTTAGTATTAATACAAACAATAGTGTTTGGTCAATGCAGTAAGGCTGTCAGGAGTGGCCACAGTGTCAACAAATAAATATAAGTCCTGTAAAAGTTTGAAACATCCTCTAAAGGACCAGCCCCAATAAAAAGTTTAACTATATTCAATAACAAATAATAAAAGAACATTAAAATTTTAAATATCTATTTACAATAAACACCAGAGTTTCAATCACAGGAAATATTAAAAATAACACAGGTGGACAGGTTCACACAGTTACAGAAAAACAATATTTAACTAATCTCACTATATTTTCCTGACTGATCTAAAGAATTACTGTTCCCTGGTTCACTTACTAGAGCAGGGCAAGATGAAGTAGGTGAGAGGTCCTTCCTTGTCAGGTTCCAAAAACAGAGTGGAATAAGACTTTAGTCTCATCTAGTGTTAAACATCATTTTCCCTAGATTACAGAATGACAAAACATACATCTGGTCATCTGATTTCTGGTTCCCATCCTACCCCCATTGCTAGAAGCTCCTAGGATTTATCACATATGTGCCAATAATACACACACACATAGAGCTTGCTAAGATGTGCTTTTGCTTCTGAGAGACATAAAACCATAAAACACTTCCAGTCTTCCAGATTATCAATTAGTTCACCCCATAGACAATACCAAACACTTCCTAATGCAGGCTTTTTGTCCCTGGCTGCATTGAGAACTGTGAGATACAATATTTATGGCCTAAGCCAGATAATTTAATTTCAAACTATTTTTCAAAGTTAGCTGAAGCTGGACTGTGATTAACCCCTTCTCTTCCAGTATCCTTTGTTGCAATATATACATTTCAACTGTTACAATGATAGATGTATATTTCTTCCTCTGTCTATCAGGACACACTGTTGATACATTTTTTAAACAAGCAGCTTTACAAATACATTTTCAACACAAGCATCTTACAAATCAATTTCATATACAAATGACATATAATTCTTTCTAAATTCCAGCTAGGTGTGCTTGCATATGTTACACATCCACTGCCCTACATCTCCTGGCATAGCTGGTAATACCTCACATCATCACATCTCTCCTACCTTTGAAGACTCAAGCTAGTTTTTCAGGTGACACTTGAGAAATGTAGCTTGAGAGAAATGGGCATATCTGAGAATACACAAACCCATACCCTGTTGTGACAGCCCATCTGCATTGGCATTGCTAACCCTACTATGGTGCTGCACTGTCATATCATATATCTGCAACCCTAGGCTCCAACTTAATAACTTGGCATGTTGCTGGCTAGCTCGATGTAACCATAGAACACCTCCAGACACCTCCTGCTGCCTACTGCAAATACTTAGCACAAGGGCCTCCCTGTCATGATAAGGCTTCATCATATTAACATGGTACAATTTGTGCCCCTGCCTCCTGCCTAGAAGTTCTACCATGTAGTTAACATCACTAACCTTCCTTACCACTCTGAAGCCTGCAGCTTATTCTCCGACAGGAATGAGATCCATAACCTACTGTACTGCAGCATAATCTTGGGCTGGACCTTTCCTGTCATACCAGACCTTTTTCTGCTATTGGGCTCCTGCCAGGTTCTCCTGAGCCAACCCCATGAGCTCCCTAAACATTGTCTGAAGTTCAGAACATATGCCACAACAGATTCCTTCTGGGATTCACACTCACCCTCCCACTCATCACTAAAGGCCCCCTCAGCCTATATCCGTACAACAAGTGAAAGGGTGAAAACCTTGAATTCCTGGGTACATCTCTGTATGCAAACAGCAGATGGGGCAAATATTTGTTCCACTCTCTCTTAAACTGGTCTGCAAATGCCCATAGCATGAACTTTAGTATACAGTTTAACCTTTCCACAAGATCATTAGTCCAGGGATGGTAGAGGGTGGTCTTTAGGTGCTTCACCCTACAGTGCTTCCACAGACAAGCCAGCAGATCTGACATGAAATTGGCATCTCTGTCAGTAAGTATTTCTCTCGGGAAACCTACCCTGCTGAAAATCTCTAACAAAGCATTTGCCACCTTTTCTGCATCAATGAAGGACAAAGCCACTGCATCAGGCTATCTTGTAGCATAATCTACTAACACCAGGATGTACTTCTTTTCCCTGTGGAACTTTGGGTGCTCAGAGGCCCCACAATATCCATAGCTACCCTCTGAAATGGCTCCTCAATCACAGGCAAAGGCATCAAAGGAGCCTTGATCTTGTCTCCTGCCTTGCCTATTTTTTGGCACTGCTCACAGGTCCTGCAGTACCCTGCTACATTACTTGCAATCCCAGGCCAATAAAAGTTCTGCATAATACATCTCTTGGTAGCTTGATGCCCATATGACATGTAAAAGGAATGTCATGGGCTATGGTTAAAAGTGCCAGACAGTAGGCTATAAGCACTGCCAACTCTTGCATTACCTCACCCTCTAGCCCTCCCTCAGTGTCCACTGTCTATATGGTAACCCTTTGTTTCAGTATGTAGACTCCCCTTTTCCTTGAGAATCAGGTGCCACCCTAGCTACCTCCATCAAGCCTCTTATTGTAGGGTCCGAGAGCTCAGCTTGTCTCAACTCTATTTTTGTAACTCTTTCCAGATCCCCTTCCACAGGAATTATGGTATCCTCTAACAGCACTGCCTCACTGTTAGCCTGGGTACTACCATTCACCTCTGCCCTTGCAGTCACTATGTCCATGGGAACACCAATACCTACCAGCAGCTGTGGCTCACCTTCAGGCTCACTGCTACAGGGTAGCTCCCTCCCTAAAATAGCCACCTCACCAGCCCTGCCTTCAGGTATGAGATCTATCTGGGTCTCACCCAGACTACCAGCCCCACATGCCTATCTCCAAGCCTGACTGCATGTAATGGCATGCATACAAAGTACTGAATTATCAAAATCACTCCCTAACAAGACATCTGCAGGAGGATCCTCAAACACACCTACTTGCTTACTTCCTTTTCCACCCTCCCAGTCAAGGTGAACTCTGGCCAAAGTAATTTGGAATGGGGTCCCTCCTAAAGCTCTGACTGGAGTGGACTGCCCAAACAAGTACTGCTCCTCTTTAACCACTGCAGGCTTCAAGATGGTATATCAGAGGCTGTGTCTGTCTTAGTGGTAGCCTGTTTTCCATCCACTAAGATCAGATATAAATTCTGGTGATAGTTTGGTACCCCTGTTGTCTCCAGACCACTTACCACTAGCATACTGTTATTCCCACTTGCTGACTCTCCCATCTTTTGTTCCCCACCTTGCCTCTCTGGACATCTCTATGATACATGGCCCCACTGGTTACATTTAAAACTAGCCACAATGAAAAGTTTAAATATATTTTAATAACAAATAATAAAATAACATGAAAATACTAAATATTTATTTACAATAAACACCAGTTTCAATCACAGGAAATATTAAAAATAACACAGGTGAACAGGTTCACACAGTTACAGAAAAACAATACTTTACTAATCTCACTATATTTCCTGACTTATCTAGAGAACTACTATTCCCTGGTTCACTTACGAGAATAAGGCAAGATGAAGTAGGTAAGGGGTCCTTCCTTGTCAGGTTCCAAAAACAGACTGCAGTCAGACTTCAGTCTCATCTAGTATTAAACATCACTTTTTCCTAGATTACAGAATGACATCACAAACATCTAGTCATTTGACTTCTGGTTCCCATGATACCCCCAATGCTAGAAGCTGCCAGGATTTAGCACTTATTTGCTAATAATGCACACACATAGAGCATGCTAAAACTGTTGCAGCTTCTGGAAGTCACACATCAATAAAACACTTCCACTCTTCCAGAATAGCAATTAGTTCGCCCCAATGACAATACAGAAAGGTTCCTAGTACAGGCATTTTGTCTTTGGCTGCATTGAGAACTGTAAGACAATATTTATGGCCTAAGCCAGGTAATTTCATTTCAAACTATTTTTCAAAGTTAGCTGCAACTGGTAACCCCTTCTCTTCCAGTATCCTGTGTTACAATATATACATTTCAAAAGTTACAATAATACATGTATATTTCTTCCTCTGTCCAGCAGGAAACATTGTTCATGCATTTTTAACACAAGCAACTTTACAAATACATTTTTAGCACAAGCATGTGTACAAATCATTTTGATATACAAATGATGCAATTATTTAGTAAATTCCAGCTGCTGTGCTGGCATATGTTACACATTAACTGCCCTACTTCTCCTGGCATAGCTGGCAATACCTCACAACATCAGAAACAACATCTGGCAAACAAATGGAAATGCAATAACGATGCATTTACAAACAACTGAAAAAGTGCATTTCTTTATAAAGTGATGCAGCAATCACGAGGAATGAATCAAAGCATCTCAAGTCAGGCAAATACTCCATTAACCATGAAACAAATACTGTATAGTGACAGCCACCCGCACATGTGTAATACACCAGACAAACAAGATCAACACCACACAAGGCATGTACACGCACACATACATGTGCATATACGCACACACATGCAGTCTGCAACACCCATAAAGCACAATTATAAATGCCCCTTGTGTAGCAACACCACATACTCCCCATCCCACACACATGCAGACACCACAGCTGCATACAGTGAGTTTGAAAAAATAAATTGCATGAGACAAAAGAAAGATTCTATTCATGTGAATTGTGCTGCCTAATGTACACTATCATAACCCTTTCAACTTAATGCACTACTACAAAAAAATTGTTAGCAAATAAAAGGTTGCCTATCTTAAATCAAGAGTTATGACAGTACCCATAACCAACGAGGAACTCAAATAATAATTTCTATGACCATTCCACTTATTTCCACATTGCTTAGCTTATCCCACTCAGATCAGTTAAAACTGATTTTTGTTGCCTACAATTGTGCACACTCACAAACTTGTCACAGTGCACTTGCTACTGAGCACGCTTCCTCTATCTGCACTAGACACATACATATGCAGTGTAGTAGAGAACTGTAAAGAACAATCCACTTCTCCAAACTGTAATGCCTACTAGGGACTACATAGAGTAATTATACTGCCTGCACGCTGGGAGCCATGACAGCTGATCCACTATACTAACACCTCTTGACTACAACCAGGGTATCCATCAGGAATTACCATATTTTTTGTCTCCATTGCAATATGCTTAGCATCCACATCAAATCTTCAGTCTGATATTTAGGCCAGAGGATTAAGACTACAGGCTGTTAACAAGCTGCTTTCTGTGATCCAAGGTTTTATCCCTCAGCCTTTATTTGCAGCATAAACTTGAGCAAGTCACTGAACCGGACAATGCTTTGAAGCAATATGGAAAGTGGACTAGGCTCCTCATTGGTCCCCCTGAACTACAAGTCTAGTAACTACCTGTGAACAAAGACCCATCTCCA
>NC_056743.1:1285875934-1285878434 GCF_019279795.1 Protopterus annectens
TGGGAGACAAACCTGTCTCTCCAACAGGTTTTCTTGATGTCACATATTAGATTTAGGCATATCGAGCAGTTAATGTGTAAGGAGTTATACTTTTGGATATGGAGCATCTCTAGTAGGGCAGGGTCTGATATTGTCTTGTAGGCGAGACATGGATCACCTCTGATCAATCTGTATGATACTGAGTAAAGTGATAGTGATTTGAGCGTGTCCACACAGGACAGGTGTTGGAGGCCATGGATTCTCTTTGTGAGGTATTTGGAGAGGTACATACCAAATGGGCATTATGCTCGATTATATGTCTAATGAGGGAGAAGTACAGAGAGGCAATAACCTCCTTCTTTATGGATGCAATCCCTTTACTTATGAGATGAACCAAATAAAAGGCTTTTTTGACCGCTGCCACCACATGATGGTCAAATGCGAGATTATTCTCAACCTGAGTACCCATGCTTAGATGGTTACCATTGATGTGGTAATCAGTAGGGGCCATGTTTTTGCCGAATGGTATAATAATACATTTTTTTGCATTTCACTTAAGGCAATGACTTTGGCACCAGTTTTTGTAGCTGCGAGACTCTCTTGCAGTATGTTAACATCATCTGGGGAGTCAATGACAGCACCCAACTTGCAGTCATCCACAAACTTGGTCAGCTACAGGTCCTTTATCTTTGCCTGGACTTCTGAAAAGTAGATGCCAAACAGTAGGGGTCCCAGGACAAATCCATGGGGAACACCACTAGTGACAGGTCTGCTATTGGAGGTGGTGGCACCTATTTTGACATTGTGGGTCCTATTTGTGAGCCAGTTGGCCACCCATCTGATGAGATAGGGATTAACACCAAGTTGTGTTAGCTTTTTGATGATGCCCGAGTGGAGGATTATGTCAAAGGCCTTGGCCAGGGCAAGGTATATATATATATATATATATATATATATATATATATATATATATATATATATATATATATATATGTGTGTGTGTGTGTGTGTGTGTGTGTAAACCAAAGGGTGAAACTATCACACAGACAAGATAAACCATTTAGAAAAACTGCAAGAAAAACCCAGCCAAGTGAGAATTTTCACTGTGTGATACCCTAAACTTTGTGTAATGGGGACCCATGGCATATATGCAAATGATCCCTTAAGGACATCAAGTGTTTCAGCCACATGGCTTCTAAATGCCCATAATTTCTTTACCTTTCAAGTCTTTATGTTTACATTTAGGCCAATGAAGCCAAACCCCACTACCTGTGGACATGATTTTTTTCGCCTTTTTTATTGCCCTCATCAGCACGGCATAAGTGGATAATTTGGCTACACTTCAGAAACATGGGGGCTATAAACCCAGCTGATGCCTGCAAAATATCTCAACAAATATCCAAACCAATGGATAGAAAAAGTCACACAAATAAACCAGTCAGTAAAACCTGCAAGAAAAACCCAGCTATGCTAGTGTTTTCACTGCGTGATACCTTAAACACAAGTCATTTTATTGGCCAGAGGGCTCATTAGTTAGTTTTCTAAGTTTCTCTGTGCTCCTATAAATTTTCCATGTTTGCATGGGCTAGCAGTGCCCTGTAGAGCAGCAAACACCTAGAAACTAAATTTTTCCATTACGAACAGTCTATAAATCTGTACCTTGTAAAGCAGCAATATAGAGAAAATACCTTCCACTCCAACAAGCTTAGAACAGCTAGTTGGGCATCAAGTAGCAATACCTACAGATTTAGTATTGTAAAAACATTAAAGTTAGTAGAATTTAGTACTGCTAAGCATAATCTGCCCCAATAAAGCACCCTTATTAGTCTACCAACAAAACACTCTTAATAGTCTTCTAACCGCAGTACACCACCCTCTTGTAGCTCACCAATCAAAGAACCGGACGGTATCAATATGCAATTTCCTAACTTCTCTGTAACCAGCTTGGCAGATTTGGGCAGCTTGAGACAGTGCAGTAATTGTCTCATATTACACAATGACACTGGAGGCTAAACTCTCGCATACAAGTGCACATCATGTTGTCAAAACCATACACGCAACATCACAACATCAACCTCACATAACAAACAGCACACACATAGACTAATATATGCTAAAGAACTTAAAAGCAATCTTCCTAAACAACAAAGACCGCCTAGACCACCCATTGTCAAAGCTATGCCTCAGCAAGCCCAAAGGCAGTCAGAAAAAACAACACCTAACACCACACACACACACTGTCCCTCTCAGTACAGCCCAAAACACTAAGGCCCTAAGGCAAGCAAACACACTTCCCAAGACTCTCATCATAGGGGACTATATACTGATGCCCCTCTAACCTAGCTGAACAAGGAGAATATAACTGTTAGCTGCTTATCTGGAGCCAGGATCCAACAAATCATTCAAGTCATTATGCCAGAGGTACCACCATGATTCCATCATAGTATCTGAGATGTACCTCCCTGGACTATATGAAGAGGGACATTACAGAGCTTTCAGACTATGTGCACCAGGCTGGTAT